>NC_137684.1:32104566-32144566 GCF_963989245.1 Nansenia antarctica | reverse complement strand
TGACTCTGTTACTGGCTGACTCTGTTACTGGCTGACTCTGTTACTGGCTGACCCTGTTACTGGCTGACTCTGTTACTGGCTGACTCTGTTACCGGCTGACTCTGTTACCGGCTGACTCTGTTACCGGCTGACCCTGTTACCGGCTGACCCTGTTACCGGCTGACCCTGTTACCGGCTGACTCTGTTACTGGCTGACTCTGTTACTGGCTGACTCTGTTACTGGCTGACTCTGTTACTGGCTGACTCTGTTACTGGCTGACTCTGTTACTGGCTGACTCTGTTACTGGCTGACTCTGTTGCTGGCTGACTCTGTTGCTGGCTGACTCTGTTGCTGGCTGACTCTGTTACTGGCTGACTCTGTTACCGGCTGACTCTGTTACCGGCTGACTCTGTTACCGGCTGACTCTGTTACCGGCTGACTCTGTTACCGGCTGACCCTGTTACCGGCTGACCCTGTTACCGGCTGACTCTGTTACCGGCTGACTCTGTTACCGGCTGACTCTGTTACCGGCTGACTCTGTTACCGGCTGACTCTGTTACCGGCTGACTCTGTTACCGGCTGACTCTGTTACTGGCTGACTCTGTTACTGGCTGACTCTGTTACTGGCTGACTCTGTTACTGGCTGACTCTGTTACTGGCTGACTCTGTTACTGGCTGACTCTGTTACTGGCTGACTCTGTTACTGGCTGACTCTGTTACTGGCTGACTCTGTTACTGGCTGACTCTGTTACTGGCTGACTCTGTTACTGGCTGACTCTGTTACTGGCTGACTCTGTTACTGGCTGACTCTGTTACTGGCTGACTCTGTTACTGGCTGACTCTGTTACTGGCTGACTCTGTTACTGGCTGACTCTGTTACTGGCTGACTCTGTTACTGGCTGACTCTGTTACTGACTGACTCTGTTACTGGCTGACTCTGTTACTGGCTGACTCTGTTACTGACTGACTCTGTTACTGGCTGACTCTGTTACTGGCTGACTCTGTTACTGACTGACTCTGTTACTGGCTGACTCTGTTACTGGCTGACTCTGTTACTGGCTGACCCTGTTACTGGCTGACTCTGTTACTGGCTGACTCTGTTACTGACTGACTCTGTTACTGGCTGACTCTGTTACTGGCTGACTCTGTTACTGGCTGACTCTGTTGCTGGCTGACTCTGTTACTGGCTGACCCTGTTACTGGCTGACTCTGTTACTGGCTGACTCTGTTACTGGCTGACTCTGTTACTGGCTGACTCTGTTACTGGCTGACTCTGTTACTGGCTGACTCTGTTACTGGCTGACTCTGTTACTGGCTGACCCTGTTACTGGCTGACTCTGTTACTGGCTGACTCTGTTACTGGCTGACTCTGTTACTGGCTGACTCTGTTACTGGCTGACTCTGTTACTGGCTGACTCTGTTACTGGCTGACCCTGTTACTGGCTGACTCTGTTACTGGCTGACTCTGTTACTGGCTGACTCTGTTACCGGCTGACTCTGTTACCGGCTGACTCTGTTACCGGCTGACCCTGTTACCGGCTGACCCTGTTACCGGCTGACTCTGTTACCGGCTGACTCTGTTACCGGCTGACTCTGTTACCGGCTGACTCTGTTACTGGCTGACTCTGTTACTGGCTGACTCTGTTACTGGCTGACTCTGTTACTGGCTGACTCTGTTACTGGCTGACTCTGTTACTGGCTGACTCTGTTGCTGGCTGACTCTGTTACTGGCTGACTCTGTTACTGGCTGACTCTGTTACTGGCTGACTCTGTTACCGGCTGACTCTGTTACCGGCTGACTCTGTTACCGGCTGACTCTGTTACCGGCTGACCCTGTTACCGGCTGACTCTGTTACCGGCTGACTCTGTTACCGGCTGACTCTGTCACCGGCTGACTCTGTCACCGGCTGACTCTGTCACCGGCTGACTCTGTCACCGGCTGACTCTGTCACCGGCTGACTCTGTCACCGGCTGACTCTGTCACCGGCTGACTCTGTCACCGGCTGACTCTGTCACCGGCTGACTCTGTCACCGGCTGACTCTGTCACCGGCTGACTCTGTCACCGGCTGACTCTGTCACCGGCTGACTCTGTCACCGGCTGACTCTGTTACCGGCTGACCCTGTTACCGGCTGACCCTGTTACCGGCTGACCCTGTTACCGGCTGACTCTGTTACTGGCTGACTCTGTTACTGGCTGACTCTGTTACTGGCTGACTCTGTTACTGGCTGACTCTGTTACTGGCTGACTCTGTTACTGGCTGACTCTGTTACTGGCTGACTCTGTTGCTGGCTGACTCTGTTGCTGGCTGACTCTGTTGCTGGCTGACTCTGTTACTGGCTGACTCTGTTACCGGCTGACTCTGTTACTGGCTGACTCTGTTACTGGCTGACTCTGTTACTGGCTGACTCTGTTACTGGCTGACTCTGTTACTGGCTGACTCTGTTGCTGGCTGACTCTGTTGCTGGCTGACTCTGTTGCTGGCTGACTCTGTTACTGGCTGACTCTGTTACCGGCTGACTCTGTTACCGGCTGACTCTGTTACCGGCTGACTCTGTTACCGGCTGACTCTGTTACCGGCTGACCCTGTTACCGGCTGACCCTGTTACCGGCTGACTCTGTTACCGGCTGACTCTGTTACCGGCTGACTCTGTTACCGGCTGACTCTGTTACCGGCTGACTCTGTTACCGGCTGACTCTGTTACCGGCTGACTCTGTTACTGGCTGACTCTGTTACTGGCTGACTCTGTTACTGGCTGACTCTGTTACTGGCTGACTCTGTTACTGGCTGACTCTGTTACTGGCTGACTCTGTTACTGGCTGACTCTGTTACTGGCTGACCCTGTTACTGGCTGACTCTGTTACTGGCTGACTCTGTTACTGGCTGACTCTGTTACTGGCTGACTCTGTTACTGGCTGACCCTGTTACTGGCTGACTCTGTTACTGGCTGACTCTGTTACTGGCTGACTCTGTTACTGGCTGACTCTGTTACTGACTGACTCTGTTACTGGCTGACTCTGTTACTGGCTGACTCTGTTACTGGCTGACTCTGTTGCTGGCTGACTCTGTTACTGGCTGACCCTGTTACTGGCTGACTCTGTTACTGGCTGACTCTGTTACTGGCTGACTCTGTTACTGGCTGACTCTGTTACTGGCTGACTCTGTTACTGGCTGACTCTGTTACTGGCTGACCCTGTTACTGGCTGACTCTGTTACTGGCTGACTCTGTTACTGGCTGACTCTGTTACTGGCTGACTCTGTTACTGGCTGACTCTGTTACTGGCTGACTCTGTTACTGGCTGACCCTGTTACTGGCTGACTCTGTTACTGGCTGACTCTGTTACTGGCTGACTCTGTTACTGGCTGACTCTGTTACTGGCTGACCCTGTTACTGGCTGACTCTGTTACTGGCTGACTCTGTTACCGGCTGACTCTGTTACCGGCTGACTCTGTTACCGGCTGACTCTGTTACCGGCTGACCCTGTTACCGGCTGACCCTGTTACCGGCTGACTCTGTTACTGGCTGACTCTGTTACTGGCTGACTCTGTTACTGGCTGACTCTGTTACTGGCTGACTCTGTTACTGGCTGACTCTGTTACTGGCTGACTCTGTTACTGGCTGACTCTGTTGCTGGCTGACTCTGTTGCTGGCTGACTCTGTTGCTGGCTGACTCTGTTACTGGCTGACTCTGTTACTGGCTGACTCTGTTACCGGCTGACTCTGTTACCGGCTGACTCTGTTACCGGCTGACTCTGTTACCGGCTGACCCTGTTACCGGCTGACCCTGTTACCGGCTGACTCTGTTACCGGCTGACTCTGTTACCGGCTGACTCTGTTACCGGCTGACTCTGTTACCGGCTGACTCTGTTACCGGCTGACTCTGTTACCGGCTGACTCTGTTACCGGCTGACTCTGTTACTGGCTGACTCTGTTACTGGCTGACTCTGTTACTGGCTGACTCTGTTACTGGCTGACTCTGTTACTGGCTGACTCTGTTACTGGCTGACTCTGTTACTGGCTGACTCTGTTACTGGCTGACTCTGTTACTGGCTGACTCTGTTACTGGCTGACTCTGTTACTGGCTGACTCTGTTACTGGCTGACTCTGTTACTGGCTGACTCTGTTACTGGCTGACTCTGTTACTGGCTGACTCTGTTACTGGCTGACTCTGTTACTGGCTGACTCTGTTACTGGCTGACTCTGTTACTGGCTGACTCTGTTACTGGCTGACTCTGTTACTGGCTGACTCTGTTACTGGCTGACTCTGTTACTGGCTGACTCTGTTACTGACTGACTCTGTTACTGGCTGACTCTGTTACTGGCTGACTCTGTTACTGGCTGACTCTGTTGCTGGCTGACTCTGTTACTGGCTGACCCTGTTACTGGCTGACTCTGTTACTGGCTGACTCTGTTACTGGCTGACTCTGTTACTGGCTGACTCTGTTACTGGCTGACTCTGTTACTGGCTGACTCTGTTACTGGCTGACCCTGTTACTGGCTGACTCTGTTACTGGCTGACTCTGTTACTGGCTGACTCTGTTACTGGCTGACTCTGTTACTGGCTGACTCTGTTACTGGCTGACTCTGTTACTGGCTGACCCTGTTACTGGCTGACTCTGTTACTGGCTGACTCTGTTACTGGCTGACTCTGTTACTGGCTGACTCTGTTACTGGCTGACCCTGTTACTGGCTGACTCTGTTACTGGCTGACTCTGTTACCGGCTGACTCTGTTACCGGCTGACTCTGTTACCGGCTGACCCTGTTACCGGCTGACCCTGTTACCGGCTGACCCTGTTACCGGCTGACTCTGTTACTGGCTGACTCTGTTACTGGCTGACTCTGTTACTGGCTGACTCTGTTACTGGCTGACTCTGTTACTGGCTGACTCTGTTACTGGCTGACTCTGTTACTGGCTGACTCTGTTGCTGGCTGACTCTGTTGCTGGCTGACTCTGTTGCTGGCTGACTCTGTTACTGGCTGACTCTGTTACCGGCTGACTCTGTTACCGGCTGACTCTGTTACCGGCTGACTCTGTTACCGGCTGACTCTGTTACCGGCTGACCCTGTTACCGGCTGACCCTGTTACCGGCTGACTCTGTTACCGGCTGACTCTGTTACCGGCTGACTCTGTTACCGGCTGACTCTGTTACCGGCTGACTCTGTTACCGGCTGACTCTGTTACCGGCTGACTCTGTTACTGGCTGACTCTGTTACTGGCTGACTCTGTTACTGGCTGACTCTGTTACTGGCTGACTCTGTTACTGGCTGACTCTGTTACTGGCTGACTCTGTTACTGGCTGACTCTGTTACTGGCTGACTCTGTTACTGGCTGACTCTGTTACTGGCTGACTCTGTTACTGGCTGACTCTGTTACTGGCTGACTCTGTTACTGGCTGACTCTGTTACTGGCTGACTCTGTTACTGGCTGACTCTGTTACTGGCTGACTCTGTTACTGGCTGACTCTGTTACTGGCTGACTCTGTTACTGGCTGACTCTGTTACTGGCTGACTCTGTTACTGACTGACTCTGTTACTGGCTGACTCTGTTACTGGCTGACTCTGTTACTGACTGACTCTGTTACTGGCTGACTCTGTTACTGGCTGACTCTGTTACTGACTGACTCTGTTACTGGCTGACTCTGTTACTGGCTGACTCTGTTACTGGCTGACCCTGTTACTGGCTGACTCTGTTACTGGCTGACTCTGTTACTGACTGACTCTGTTACTGGCTGACTCTGTTACTGGCTGACTCTGTTACTGGCTGACTCTGTTGCTGGCTGACTCTGTTACTGGCTGACCCTGTTACTGGCTGACTCTGTTACTGGCTGACTCTGTTACTGGCTGACTCTGTTACTGGCTGACTCTGTTACTGGCTGACTCTGTTACTGGCTGACTCTGTTACTGGCTGACTCTGTTACTGGCTGACCCTGTTACTGGCTGACTCTGTTACTGGCTGACTCTGTTACTGGCTGACTCTGTTACTGGCTGACTCTGTTACTGGCTGACTCTGTTACTGGCTGACTCTGTTACTGGCTGACCCTGTTACTGGCTGACTCTGTTACTGGCTGACTCTGTTACTGGCTGACTCTGTTACCGGCTGACTCTGTTACCGGCTGACTCTGTTACCGGCTGACCCTGTTACCGGCTGACCCTGTTACCGGCTGACTCTGTTACCGGCTGACTCTGTTACCGGCTGACTCTGTTACCGGCTGACTCTGTTACTGGCTGACTCTGTTACTGGCTGACTCTGTTACTGGCTGACTCTGTTACTGGCTGACTCTGTTACTGGCTGACTCTGTTACTGGCTGACTCTGTTGCTGGCTGACTCTGTTACTGGCTGACTCTGTTACTGGCTGACTCTGTTACTGGCTGACTCTGTTACCGGCTGACTCTGTTACCGGCTGACTCTGTTACCGGCTGACTCTGTTACCGGCTGACCCTGTTACCGGCTGACTCTGTTACCGGCTGACTCTGTTACCGGCTGACTCTGTCACCGGCTGACTCTGTCACCGGCTGACTCTGTCACCGGCTGACTCTGTCACCGGCTGACTCTGTCACCGGCTGACTCTGTCACCGGCTGACTCTGTCACCGGCTGACTCTGTCACCGGCTGACTCTGTCACCGGCTGACTCTGTCACCGGCTGACTCTGTCACCGGCTGACTCTGTCACCGGCTGACTCTGTCACCGGCTGACTCTGTCACCGGCTGACTCTGTCACCGGCTGACTCTGTCACCGGCTGACTCTGTCACCGGCTGACTCTGTCACCGGCTGACTCTGTCACCGGCTGACTCTGTCACCGGCTGACTCTGTCACCGGCTGACTCTGTCACCGGCTGACTCTGTTACCGGCTGACTCTGTTACCGGCTGACTCTGTTACCGGCTGACTCTGTTACCGGCTGACTCTGTTACTTGCTGACTCTGTTACTGGCTGACTCTGTTACTGGCTGACTCTGTTACTGGCTGACTCTGTTACTGGCTGACTCTGTTACTGGCTGACTCTGTTACTGGCTGACTCTGTTACTGGCTGACTCTGTTACTGGCTGACTCTGTTACTCTATCCTCCAGGAATGTCCACATCAGCAGCAGTGGCCACATATCTGCATTCTCCAGCCCCACGTGTGTAGCCAGGGTAGACAGACATGCTCATTCTGTACACTGGGACTGGGTGGTTGTGTAGGTGCTTTTCAATGCCTGTGTTTTTGTTTGGGAGTTAGATTAAATGTGGATAAAGTCTGAATTCAGTGGCCAAGAAAAAAACAAGACCAATAGGTAATCTGTTATTCATACTGGAAGGTCATATGTGAAAAGTCGGCGTATCAAAAAAACAAAAAAACAACCAAGGTAACATATACGTGTATACATGTATTCAAGCCAGACACAAATACAGATTAATAAACATTAGGGTTATCCCCCCCCCCCCCACACACACACACACACGCCTGGTTGTGGGCCAACTCACAGACTGACAATATAAACATGTCAGAGGTTAGAACCATGTCTCTGTCCAATCGACAACCAGTTTGGGTTAAAGCTCTTGCAGATAATCTGACCGACCTCTCTCTCTCTCTCTCTCTCTGGACCCAGTTCACTGTTACTGATCCAAGAACACCAAACAAATCTGGCCCCTTAGAAACTCAGTGGAGAACCTAGCTAAGAGCGCCATCTGCTGGTGAGAACTATATCAGCTCCACAGGACCAGTGGTGTTTACTGAACATAACCAATAAATAACCACACTGCATTCTGGTCTGGATACCTGGTGCTACTAACCATTCATCATACAACAGGCAGCACTGCAGGGAACGGTCGTCTCATTTAACCCTAACAAGCTATCAGAGTTCAGGTGTGTTTATACGCACAAGCTGTTACACAGGAAGGAGAATGAAGGTGTACCTGCGTCACACAGGCCAGACAGGACCAGGGAGGCCTTTCATCAGTAGGAAAAGGGCAAGTATCATTACAAACAGCCTCATACGGTAATGAGGAAATGCTACAGCCATGCTAACAGTGGCGGGGAGCCTGGCCAGATGTGCATGAGATTTAGTCATGAGTTTGTATTTGTGTTCAGTGTATGTGGTAGAGGAACAATCTACAGGTGCTGCCATTCAGGCAGAGATGTCTGATGTGTCGCCACCTGTGTGTCAGAGAGGGGAACTCATAGGCCGTTCACACCAGCAAGGCTCCGTGCCGATTCCGGGTTCCCGAACCTCGTTTTGAACCGGCCGGCGCGTTCAGACCGAAAATAAGTTGGTTCAGAACCTGAAAAGTTTGTTCTCAGCATAGCAGTCGTGAGAGAAACCATGTGTGGAAATTACAGAGCCAATCGATTTGGTTTGCGGAGACAACAATAAGGGCCCTAGGACAGAGCCCTGGGGGACACCAGTGGTGAGGTGCGTGACGCGGACAGCGACCCTCGTCACGTTACCTGGTAAGAGCGATCGGCCAGGTAGGACACAAACCAGGAGAATGCACAGCCAGAGAGGCTCAAGGTGGAGAGACGGATCTGTTGGTTTATTGTGTTACACGCAGCAGATAAGTCCAGAAGAATGAGAACAGAGGAGAGGGAGGAAGCTCTGGCAGTGTGGCTGGCCTCCAGAACAGCAACAACAGCAGTTTCAGTGGAGAGAACAGAGTTGAAGACAGATGGATGTGGGTCAAGGAGAGAGTTGTGAAAGAGATAATAGAGTTGGTTAAGAACAGCATGTTCAAGGTTTTTAGATGAGAATGAAAGAAGGGATACAGGTCTGTAGTTCTGGACAATACATGGGTCACGTGTTGGCTTCAGAGAAAGACAGTTAACATGAACATGTACGTATGCTAGTAGCGGTCTTCACGCTGTCATCATCTGGCTCAGAGCAACGGGATGACAGACTAGTGGTACTCTGCTCTGGGATAACGCTAACCTGACCAGCCTTACACTCAGGGGTTTATATCAGGTTTACTAGTCATATTTGATTATTGTTATGTTAGATCTAATTTACCACCTTTTGCATAAATTATTTACATTTTACATTTTTGGCATTTAGCAGACGCCTTATTCCAAAGCGACTTACAATCAATACATTTGAATACTAAGCATGTGAATCAGCAGTCCACCATTCGTTGCAGGAAGAGTACTCTAGCTCGGGCCGGGGGCCACTGATAGAAGGAAAAACCTTCTCCCTATTATCGCCTTCTACTAAAACCTTTTTATTTTTTATTTTTTTATATTACTGGAGAAACTGAGAAACAGTACAAGGGGGGCAATAGAAGTTCTTAGGGACACAGTAGAGGGGAAAGCGGGTGTCTTTAGGAGACGTAGTGGTGAGGGTCAGAAGATGTCTCAGGAGGAGCAGTTAAGATGTAACCTGAAGAGATGGGTCTTCAGTCTACGACGGAAGATGGGTAGTGTTTAGTCAATTATACACTTACAAATAACAAATAAACATTTATTGTTCCCTATCATATCATCTCTGTACTGATTTAGAAAGGAATCCCATGCCGTCTCATCCCAGATATTACATATACAAACAAATGAATAAAGGTTAAATACAATATGACTATATGACTATCATCACACCATTCTGAACCAGAGCTAGAGTTATTTATCAATGATTAATACACCAATAAAACACCAGCTGTCTGTAAATGAAGCTGTGTGTAACCACCAGCAAATGACTAGGCCTAGAACACAATGAATGAATCAACATCTCCAGTAACTCCTCTGTGCAGAGCATCTATCTACAGTACAGTATATTAACTATTTCAGTATTTTTCAATACTTTCCACCACTTGTATTTCTTAAGACTTTTGCTATGTTATGAAGGACATATCCATGAGACTAGGACAGTTGATATGTTATGAAGGACATTTCCATGAGACTAGGACAGTTGATATGTTATGAAGGACATATCCATGAGACTAGGACAGTTGATATGTTATGAAGGACATATCCATGAGACTAGAACAGTTGATATGTTATGAAGGACATTTCCATGAGACTAGGACAGTTGATATGTTATGAAGGACATATCCATGAGACTAGGACAGTTGATATGTTATGAAGGACATATCCATGAGACTAGGACAGTTGATATGTTATGAAGGACATATCCATGAGGTCATATTGTATAATGTCTGTACTATGGTTGTTAGACAAACTGCGCCCTCTAGTGGTCGATATGATGTTTAGAGTTCCTCCTGAAACCTGCACAGCCTCGCTTTAACGGATGTTAAAACGCGGAACAGTTGCACCAAAGTTGTGGTAAGTAGACTACTGTCCGCTACTGTCTGTTACTTGCACCATAAGTGAGACATGTTGGGATGTTGTGTAATACAACGATCAGTTACTAAACTGTGATATTGTTACTACATGCTGCGAAGTTCGAACTGTCTTATGCAACACAGTATGACAGTATCTGACATGTGGACGAGGCAGCTTCTTCTCTGGACTTTGAGCCTCTGCAAACTTTGACACCAACCAAGTGAACTCCGTTAGATCTCCGTCCAGCTCATTTGGAGTAAACAGACAGTAACATGTGGGTCACTTTAGAACTAGACTAAACTCATTGAAGATAAACATAGTAAGGAGATTGAAGAGATTGAAATAGTAAACTATTCAGTCATCAGAAACGACAGGAACAGGTATGGGGGTGGTGTCTGCATGTACATTCACAACGATATTATCTTTAACACCCGGTATGACCTGAATCGTGACAAATTAGAATCTGTTTGGGTTGAAATTATCTTTAACAAAGCAAAACCGGTGCTGGTTGGTACTATCTACAGACCTCCCGATCAGAATGATTTCTATGATATTCTTGAGGGGTGCTTGGATGACGTTGACTGTGTGGAAAAGATTCTTATTGGGGATTTGAACACGGACATGCTCAGAAATGAAGCATCCGTCTTCAAATCCTTCACTAGGTTTTCTGAATTACACGGTCTCCGCCAACAAATTACCAAACCCACTAGGGTGTGTATTTCTACTCAAACCACCATAGATCTCATTCTAACATCGGATGAGTCCAAAATCTCCAAGAGTGGGGTTATTGTATGTGGGCTAAGTGATCATTACATGATCTTTTGCACTCGTAAAAAGCATAAACCCAAGGCTGGCGGTCATAAAACTGTAACCACTAGATCCCTTAAATCATGGGCGTCAGCAGCTTTTTGAATGTGGGGGGGACACTTATTTTTCGGGGGGTCTGGGGGTCCCCCCCCGAATTTTTTTAAATAGTAGATTCAATTTCCTGCATTCTGGTGCGTTTTACACCCAAAATAATCTCCGTCTTTCTTTGTTTTTCCTTGGAGCTGGCATGGTCTGCAATTACTGACTACTATTATGTTTTGGTTTAACTCACAGAGGCCTGACACTGACACGTGGCACTTTTTAGGTACTTTATTAAATATGAAGATTCAAAAAGAATCAAAGAGTGAATTAGAAAAGAATGAGGTAACTTTGAGTCAACAAATTGAATAAAAAGTTATGAGGAAACATACAATTATGTACCTAGGCTACTCAGAGCCTATTACAATCAAACTTAGCCCTCTTCAGTGCATTGCAGAACATACAACTATAACAAACAAACAAAATCAAAGAGTGAATTAGAGCTGTCTCCACTGCCCCTGCCTGCTGCCCCTGCCTCTGACTCACTCTCACTCTCAACCACCTATATCAGGAGAAATGGGGATGCATTGAGCACTTGTTCATATTGTTTTTCTCTAATAGAACATTTGACATAGAAATACAATCATCAATACAAAAAATACAATCACAAGCATTTTAGAAATAGAAAAATAAATGGAACAGGTGTTTTCTTCTTATTTTTTAACCCTAGCTCAAGCAATCAGATGCAAAATTGATTCTTTGGGTGGGTGCAATGGCCAAATTAAATAGTGCAAATGCTCAGGGCAATGAACACGGGCAGGAGATGCAAAAATGACAGGACAGGTAAGCACTGTGAGGTGTTTGTCGCCATTCTGTGCTTTTGATGACATTTCGCCTGTGTCTGTTCTGCATTTAAACATGTCTAACCGCACTAGTAATGCCTAACAAAACTGCTAGTGCCATATAGCTGATCTAGCTCGTATTTGGTTGCTAGTAGGCTATGCTAATTCTATTGCTAATACAGAGAATGTCTCATAAGGTGCTAACATTCTTATCAGAAAAGCTGGCTGTGTTTGACCTTGGGAGAACGCAATGTTGCTGTTTGGCCACTCACGGGAAAACTTGGATGACTTTGACTTACTTTTGTCTTCTTAGATTTTTTTTCCCTTATATCCATCTTGGTGGATGATCTAAATATCGTCTTGCCTCAGTCTGAATGTTTTGAATCTGCGTGCGTGTCTGATGCTGCCGTGTTAAAAACAGAAGTAAAACGCGGAGTGGACTTCTGGATATGGGCAATCCCCTACTCATAAAGTGGAACGGATTTGATTGTGAAGCAATGAAAATAACGCTGACCAGTCATGCAACATATTTTTGATGGCAAATGTGGGGGGGTCCAAACGACCTTGTTTCAAAGGTGGGGGGGACACGTCCCCCCCCAAATATATGGTGGTGACGCCCATGCCTTAAATCCTATTCTAGTGAGGCCTTAAACCATAAACTGGAGAATCAAGACTGGTTAGATGAACTAAAAAGCACACAGGTTGAGGAGGCATGGCTAGGTTTCAAAACCAAATTCCTAAATATTATTGACAGTATAGCCCCCATGAGAACCACCAGGGTTAAAGCCCGATCGGAACCATGGATGAATTCGGACATTCTAAATGCTATGAAAGTCAGAGACCTAAAATGCTCTGAAGTTCAAAAATGCAAATCAAAATGAGTGAAACACTTAAACGAAGATCTCAAAAACCACTTTGAGAAAATTAAAAAACAATGCAACAAACTATGCAATCAGGTAATTACCATGACCAAATCTGCTAAGAAAAAATACCTCGATAACAAAATCGAAGAAAACTTAAACAAACCACGTGACCTTTGGAAGCTACTTAATAGCCAACTAGGTTGCAGTCAAAAACTCAAAACCAGGTCTACAAACATCAGCATAAAATCTGGAGATTCTCTCTTTACAGACAAGCTGGATGTGGCTAAGTGCTTAAACACTTTCTTTACAACCATAGCCACTAAATTAGTTAACAATCTACCACCCCACTCAGGGCGTTATGGTGTAGAGCACATCCATGCGTTCTACAATAAACTGGGTGTACGCAAAGATGATTTTAAACTCTCCATGATGTCAAACGATGAGGTGTTTAAAAAACTGGGCGCTCTACACTCAGAAAAGGCCACGGGCCATGACAATATTCCAGCCAGATTTCTAAAAGACTCAGCTGCCTCCATTACCCCAATCATCACCCACATAATAAACCTCTCCATCAAACAGGGACACGTCCCCCTTGACTTTAAAATAGCAAGGGTAACCCCACTGTATAAAAAAGGAAGCAAATTAGACCCAGGCAACTACCGACCTGTTTCTATTCTTAATTCCATCTCGAAACTTATGGAAAAAATAGTTTATGAACAGGTTGATAGGTACCTTACCGAAAAAAAATCTGATGTATGAATTTCAATCAGGATTCAGAACATCCCATTCCACTGACACATGCCTTCTCTATTTGAACGACCACATCAACCATGAGGTGGACTCGGGCAAGTACTGCGGCATGGTCATGCTGGACCTCCAGAAGGCCTTCGACACAGTAGATCACCACATATTGTTAGATAAACTGAAAGCAATTGGGTTCGATAGAACATCGGTGAGCTGGATGCAATCCTACTTAGAGGGGAGGGAACAGGTGGTTAGTGTGAACGGAACACTGTCCCCCCCCCTCCCAGTGACCTGCGGCGTTCCACAAGGAAGCATATTGGGACCTTTACTGTTCCTAATATATGTGAATGACATGTCATCAGCATGTGATTGCAATTTGTTCCTGTTCGCGGATGACTCGGCTCTGCTGGTCTCTGACAGGGACATATTGCAGGTGGAAAAAGCGCTAAGCACTGAACTGAGTAGAATCTGAGTAGTATCTACAATACAAATTTCCCAGTGATGGGACAATAAAGTGACTCTTGACTCTTGACTCTTGACTTGCATCTGGCTAGCTGACAATAAACTATCAATACACCTAGGTAAAACTGAAACCATCCTATACGGATCCCCATCTAAACTCAGAAAGGCTGTAAATTACAAAATAAAAGTGGGTAACATTACTATCACAAGAAAAGAGGATATTACATACCTGGGCTCCATCTTAGAGGCAAATCTTTCCGGAGATAAAATGGCAGCAAAAGTAATCAAAAAAGTTAACCATAGAACTAGATTCTTGTACAGGATATCCTCACTTGTCAGTAAAAACACACTGAGGACCCTATCAGGAGCTCTCATTCAATGTCACTTCGACTATGCCGTAACATCATGGTACTGTATAGAACCACAAAGGCCCAAACAACAAGACTCCAGACAGCCCAAAATAAACTGGTTAGGCTTCTGCTAGGCCTCAACCCTAGGACACATCTAACCGCTGCTCATTTTTTGAGCCTTGATTGGCTACGAGTAGTTGACAGAGTGCAGCAGCTTGCACTGGGCCTGGTCTTCAAGATACGCTACACCACAAAGACACCCAAGTACCTGTCAACATACTTCCAAAAAGTGAACAACGTCCACACATACAATACCAGAGGAAGCTCCACGAACCACGTTCAACCGCGTTGCACCACAAACAAGGGGTTAAACTCGTTTGCAAACTATGCAGTAAAAATGTGGAACGCCCTTCCTATAATCTTAAAGGAGTGCAAAACACTGCCCACCTTCAAAACCACTCTCAAAAAACATTTACAGGAGGCTGCAATCCGTAACTGGACCCTCTAAATCAAAAATCAAATTAAAAGACCCGAACTACCCACTGTACATACTTTGTGTTTTGTCCCCCGCCCCCACCTGTGGTGTATGTCCCCACCTGTCCTACCCGCTGTACATACCTTATGTTTTGTTGTATTGTTCTTCCCATGATGGATGTATGTTTATCTTGTAGATAGTACTAGTTATTTGTCTGTATTATCTTGTAGATAGTACTAGTTTTTTTTGTCTGTCTTACATGTAACGATGAATTGAGAATCAAGGACCCCAATTGAAATAAGCCAGTGGCTTTCTTGGGTTTTTATCCTGTTAGTTGACCTTGTATGTAATATGTACTTTCATGTACCTACTTCTGCAAATCTTCTAATACAGTTTTCAATCAATCAATCAAAAAGGCTACAGTCTTAGTTGTCTTGTTTAAAGAAGCTGTCAGACTAGATCATCTATAGTTTGGTGTGTCTCCGTGTCTGTGTCTCTGTCTGTGTGTCTGTGTCTGTGTGTCTGTGTCTGTGTCTCTGTCTGTGTCTGTGTCTCTGTCTGTGTCTGTCTGTGTCTCTGTCTGTGTCTCTGTCTCTGTCTCTGTCTCTGTGTGTGTCTGTGTCTCTGTCTGTGTCTGTGTCTGTGTCTGTGTCTCCAGGATGTCAGAGCGAGGCAGAGCTCCCGGCCCGGTGCTGGTGGTGCGCCCGGCCAGAGGCCTGGTGGATGAGCGGGTCCGCGTGCTGGTCCAGAGCCTGACCCCGGGTCAGCAGGTCACCCTGCACGCGCTGGTCCACTCAGACGACCAAGACTACTGGGAGGCGTATGGTCACTACGTCAGTAACGCTGCCGGGCTGGTAGACGGTACGTATGTTCACTACGTCAGTAACGCTGCCGGGCTGGTAGACGGTACGTATGTTCACTACGTCAGTAACGCTGCAGGCCTGGTAGACGGTACGTATGTTCACTACGTCAGTAACGCTGCAGGGCTGGTAGACGGTACGTATGTTCACTACGTCAGTAACGCTGCAGGCCTGGTAGACGGTACGTATGTTCACTACGTCAGTAACGCTGCAGGCCTGGTAGACGGTACGTATGTTCACTACGTCAGTAACGCTGCAGGCCTGGTAGACGGTACGTATGTTCACTACGTCAGTAACGCTGCAGGGCTGGTGGACGGTACGTATGTTCACTACGTCAGTAACGCTGCAGGGCTGGTGGACGGTACGTATGGCCACTACGTCAGTAACGCTGCAGGCCTGGTAGACGGTACGTATGTTCACTACGTCAGTAACGCTGCAGGGCTGGTGGACGGTACGTATGGCCACTACGTCAGTAACGCTGCAGGCCTGGTAGACGGTACGTATGTTCACTACGTCAGTAACGCTGCAGGCCTGGTAGACGGTACGTATGTTCACTACGTCAGTAACGCTGCAGGCCTGGTAGACGGTACGTATGTTCACTACGTCAGTAACGCTGCAGGGCTGGTAGACGGTACGTATGGGCCTGGTGGACGGTACGTATGGTCACTACGTCAGTAACGCTGCCGGGCTGGTAGACGGTACGTATGTTCACTACGTCAGTAACGCTGCAGGCCTGGTAGACGGTACGTATGTTCACTACGTCAGTAACGCTGCAGGGCTGGTAGACGGTACGTATGGGCCTGGTAGACGGTACGTATGTTCACTACGTCAGTAACGCTGCAGGGCTGGTAGACGGTACGTATGTTCACTACGTCAGTAACGCTGCCGGGCTGGTAGACGGTACGTATGGTCACTACGTCAGTAACGCTGCCGGGCTGGTAGACGGTACGTATGGCCACTACGTCAGTAACGCTGCCGGGCTGGTAGACGGTACGTATGTTCACTACGTCAGTAACGCTGCAGGGCTGGTGGACGGTACGTATGTTCACTATAGGGGTGGGCATCAATGATCGATGATCGATTAATTGATCGATAAGGTCTTGGTCGATCACAAAATATTTTGCTCGATAATCGTTTTTTTTTAATATTTTTTTTATTTTATTTTATAATAATAATAATAATGGAAATTAGTTTGTCCACGTTATGTGTGAGAAATGAACTTTGCATTTGCCTTCGCATTGAATTTCACAACGCAGTACGGCATGACGGAAGTTCCCGTACGTTAGTGTAACCTGACCTCCAGTAATAGGTGCACGATCTCCACTACTTCCTGAAAGGCACCTTGCATGTTTAATTGATTAATCAGCTGTGCGGTAAACTGTTGGAACACACACTGCTTGGAAAATGGCGAAGTGAGCGAAACGAAGCTTGGTGTGGGAGCATTTTGATCTGAAAGGCGACCTTGTTCATTGCAAACACTGCGCAGTGACCTATAAATATAATACGACGATGACCCCGATGAAATACCACCTGCAAGCCGTACACCCGACCCTGACTGCTCCTTCGCTACCTTGTACTTCTCAGCCCTCCATCATGCCTCATCTTATACGCGGGAGGTGTGATGCACAACGCCTACAGTCTCTCGCTGGAGTTTAAATTTAAGTTAAGCTGGACGCTCTTAAGGACACTAACGTTTTCAGTCATCCTCCTATTTGTGAGTAACTGTTTTTTTTACTGCTCCTATGGTGAGTTACTTATTTTCTATATTTTTATTTATAATGTAAAATGTGTTTTTAAGTTAAACAATTTAGGCTACTCACTGCCTTGTTTAAGAGGATTGTTATCTGACTGTAGTGTCTAGTTAATGTGAATGAATGAATGTGTGCATTGTGCAATTCTGCAATAGCAACACAAATAAAGTTTTTTCCCCAAGGAAAACATGCTTGTTATTTCTGCCCTATTATTTTTTTTTATATATTTTTTTTTTTTATGAAAAAAAAGCTTATTGATTAATCGATAATTGATCGTTAATTCGTTACGATTATCGAAAAAAAAATGTTGATCGTTTGCCCAGCCCTAGTTCACTACGTCAGTAACGCTGCAGGGCTGGTAGACGGTACGTTTGGTCACTACGTCAGTAACGCTGCAGGGCTGGTGGACGGTACGTATGTTCACTACGTCAGTAACGCTGCAGGGCTGGTAGACGGTACGTATGTTCACTACGTCAGTAACGCTGCAGGGCTGGTGGACGGTACGTATGTTCACTACGTCAGTAACGCTGCAGGGCTGGTAGACGGTACGTATGTTCACTACGTCAGTAACGCTGCAGGGCTGGTGGACGGTACGTATGTTCACTACGTCAGTAACGCTGCAGGCCTGGTGGACGGTACGTATGTTCACTACGTCAGTAACGCTGCAGGGCTGGTAGACGGTACGTATGGCCACTACGTCAGTAAAGGCCGATTTAAGCTTCTGCGTAAAATCTACGCCGTCGATTAACGCGCACCTCTCCAAAAATGTAACTACGCGTCAGTTTCTACGCAACCGTAAGCTCTGTGATTGGTCCGCTTGGTAGCACATGATTCCGACAAGATTCCGACTCTCGTCGGCCAAAATGCGGAAGCCATGACAGAAATGTCATTTACTTTTTCTGTAATTACTTATTAATAAAGATTTGAAAAATTATGATAACCATCGTATTATCTTAGTTTACTGTAATTTCAATGCATTATAGACATTTTCTTTACAACAAGCATAACAAAAATACGTTTTTTGATCGCTATTATGCCGCTATGAGTACACCGACCAACGTCGAACTATAAACTTGGACACCCCTTACGTAGGCTACGGTGTAGACGCGCGTAAATTCGACGCAGAAGCTTAAATCGGCCTTAACGCTGCAGGGCTGGTGGACGGTACGTATGAGCCACTACGTCAGTAACGCTGCAGGGCTGGTAGACGGTATACGTTTGGCCCAACGTTAGGCTCTGTTTGAGGGGTTTGAAGGAGGAGAGTTGAAGTAAATATTTCAGGTTTGCTTGCAGCACTACAGCTGTCATCAGTACAATGACAAGGTCGTTTCTGATCCACACTTGACAGGCCTTTGACTGTTGAACCCGTGTTCATTCTTGTGATTTATTTAGTGGTTTTTTTAATGTTTATGTTTTAACTTTTTACTAAGTTATTATGTTTTTAGGCTGTTTTTGTTTTTAACTTATTATGTTTTTAGGCTGTGTTTTTTTAAAACTCTGTAGCACTCTGAGATTCTTTTGAATGAAAAGTGCAATACAAATCAAATGCATTATTATTATTATTATTACTATTATGACCTCCCCTAATGTGTCCGTGTGTTTCACGTCTGTAGTTTCCAGTGATGTCAGCCTGGGAGGGACGTATGAAGGTGTGGAGCCCATGGGTCTGCTGTGGAGCATGAGGCCCGTACCTGGCAGCAGGACTGGGCTCAGGTAAACTCTCATAGCCTTATAGAACTTTATACAACGCATCGACCCGCTCCATTGTCTCTATTGGCCAGTTTGGTCCAGTGTCTCTATTGGTCAGTTTGGTCCAGTGTCTCTATTGGTCAGTTTGGTCCAGTGTCTCTATTGGTCAGTTTGGTCCATTGTCTCTATTGGTCAGTTTGCGTTCCAGCCGTGCCGATATCCATGACGCACGGCTAAATGGAATGTTGACACATCTTTTCATATTACTCTACTACAACTGTTCAGCGGATGAATACACTCGCAATAAAACATAGTTCCATTAAAACACATTAATTAAACGTTTCTCCTATTGATATTGATAGATAAATGTGGTAACCGTTGTATAAAAGCGTTATGGAATGAGAAGCCGTGGTATATGGTGGATATCGGCACAGCTAGGGGGTGTAAAGATGACGGCACTCCGCTTCGCGCCTAACCATCCCGCTAGCTGTGCCGATATCCACGATATACCACGGCTTCTCGTTACATAACGCTTTTATACAACGGTTACCACATTTATCTATCAATATCAATCAAAGTAAACCCTCTCCTCTCTGCTGTCACCTCAGTAAAGTAAACCCTCTCCTCTCTGCTGTCACCTCAGTAAAGTAAACCCTCTCCTCTCTGCTGTCACCTCAGTAAAGTAAACCCTCTCTCCTCTCTGCTGTCACCTCAGTAAAGTAAACCCTCTCCTCTCTGCTGTCACCTCAGTAAAGTAAACCCTCTCCTCCCTGCTGTCACCTCAGTAAAGTAAACCCTCTCCTCTCTGCTGTCACCTCAGTAAAGTAAACCCTCTCCTCTCTGCTGTCACCTCAGTAAAGTAAACCCTCTCCTCCCTGCTGTCACCTCAGTAAAGTAAACCCTCTCCTCTCTGCTGTCACCTCAGTAAAGTAAACCCTCTCCTCTCTGCTGTCACCTCAGTAAAGTAAACCCTCTCCTCTCTGCTGTCACCTCAGTAAAGTAAACCCTCTCCTCTCTGCTGTCACCTCAGTAAAGTAAACCCTCTCTCCTCTCTCCCGTCACCTCAGGCTGAGGAAGAAGGACGTGCAGACGGCCCTGCTGGTGCAGCTGTCTGTGTACCGGGGTCACCTGGCCGGGGGGTTCAGGGGTCAGGCAGCGCTGGCCGGGGCGGTGGTGGAGCGATGGTACACGGCCCCCGGGGTGCGCAGGGTGGAGGTCACAGAGGGCGTGACAGGGATGCTGTTCCTGCCTCCAGGTATGACATCATCCTGCCTCCAGGTATGACATCATCATGTCACAGGGACCCTCTTCCTGCCCCCAGGTACCATGGCACGGTTCTTTCCCCCTGCCAATACTGTGATGTTCATGACCTTTACCAACGTTTATGCTATGAATAGTTGGAAGCTAGCTAGCGTTAGGTGCGAGGCTGCTCGGTTAACCCATTAGCGGGTACTGGGGCTGCAAATACTTCATGAGATGTGCATACATGTTTAGTATCGGTTCTTCAGGCCTGTCCCTAAACGACTCTGACCGTGATGTTTATCTTCCTCAGGCCCCGGGCCCTTCCCCGCGCTGCTGGACCTGTGGGGGGGGGGCGGGGGGCTGGTGGAGTACCGCTCCGCCCTCCTGGCGTCCCACGGCTACGTCTCCCTGGCCCTGGAGTACATCACGCCCGGCTCCGACACTCACGTGGGGCCAGAGTACTTTGAGGTACCAAGAGCTTTTGTTCGTCTAAGTCTGTTTTGACTGATACCTCAGTGCAGTTATCATAACCATAGTTGTATATTCATCAGGCTTCTCCTAATGTGTAAGATGGGTCACAATAACCCTAACCCTAGCCGCTTTTACAGCCTTGAGTTGTCCAGATGTGTTGCTTACGGAGGACAGGTCAAGGCTGAGGTGTCCTGTACTCTCTGGGTGGGCGTAGGGAGAAGCTGCTACGTTTACTATCCCTGTTTAAAGGTTCATTCACCTTTTCATCAAACAATTCATGGTCCTACACACTGAATTTAAACTCTTTAGTGTTGTGCAGTACAATGTCTCATTTGTCTTGGTGTTTGACCCTAACCCTAACCTTATGCACTAGAGCAGGGGTGGCCAACCCGCGGCTCGCGAGCCGCATGCATGTGGCTCTTTGCCTGTCTGTGTGCGGCTCTTCAATCCATTCATTAAAAGTGCGTGGCTCACTCTCTGTGTCTCGATAGACATTGTTTTGGTATGGCAATATATGGCACTCGCCATACCTGGATTCAAAAATAAAAAAAATCCCCAGAAAATGTAATCTGAATCACGTTGTGTCATGTTGGTGATTTTATCCACACAACGGTAACTCAACATCCTAGTAACGTTAATGTTAAAATCTTGTCCACGATTCTCGTTCATTCAGGTGGGTTAAACAAACTGTATAAACGCCATAATACTGTTGGTTCAAATGTAATATATTAATGAACAAGTTCATGTCATGTTCTGTCAAACATGTTCTAATGTTATTTTAGTGAAAAAACGGACCTAACGTCACCCGCGATTGTGAAGCTAACTCTAACAAGCTAGTTAGCGAACATTAAAGATTACAACAGCTAGTTTACGTATGTCAACAATGTCTCTATTCTCAATAATTTCAGTAATAATTGTACCAAATTGGGGCCAGTAAAACTAACTTGTGTGTAAGTTATATGTGTGTGCAGGCATGTTTTGATATTGTCAATCGTCTCACTTTTAGTAGGTGAGCTGTAACAAAAATATGCCAGGGGAAAAAAGGAAAATGGACATAAAGACCTTTTTTGGTCAAAGGGCAGCAGAGACAAGTACAGGGACACAGGTGAGGTCTAAACAGGTGACAGGGACAGGGACACATGTGAGGTCTCACAATACTAGTGTTTTAACCGTGCAGTTAATTTAGAGTTGAGAATAGCTAAATCTGTAATGTTTTGTTTCTAAGGAGATTGAACCAGTCTGCCTGCTAGGAAAGATGTAGATTACCACCTACATACTGTAGTTGTCTCCTTTATTCATTACCTTAATGTCATATAAGTCAATTGTATAGAGACAACTCACCAAAATTGACTATTGCACAACTGATTTGGCTAATAAAATCCACCAAGGGGGGGAAACCCCCCCACTCTGTACCTTGCCATACCTTGGCCTTTGCTGAAATGACAACACTGGTCTCATAGCCATTTGGAAATGTATTGCGTGTGTGTGTGTGTGTGAGAGTGAGAGCTTTTGAATGAATGAATGGTCTTTATTGTCATTGCTATAGTACAGGTACCAAACAACGAAATGTAGGAAGGGTGGCTCCCCTGGTGTTAGGAAAGAAAAAAAAACTAAAAAAACAAGAAGGGAAAGGAGCTGGTTTACATAAATAAAGGCTATGTACACTATCCACTATACTATACTGTACAGATAGACGACTAGGGTTGTCATATTGCACATAGTGTTATTGCACATTCATTTAAAGTGTCGCAGTTTGCAGGCTTGAAATGTACATATTTGTGCCTCAGCATTACAAATTCTTTCAATCCAGCAGCTGCCATCAATCCGTCCAGACTGTCCAGGGCCCAGAACCTAGGTCTTTGCTGTGTTCAGGGCCGGGATGGCCCTGGGGTAGAAGCTGTGCTTCAGTCTGTTTGTCCTTGCGGCCATGGTCCTGTACCGCCTTTTCGAGGGCAGCCGGGCAAAGTGTTCGTCCTCAGACTTTTTCCTCCTGAAGTCCACGATGATTTCCTGGGTCTTTGACTTGTTCAGCAGCAGGTTGTTAACCTTGCACAGCTTGCTCAGCTGCTCTACCTCATCCCTGTACGCCGCCTCGTCCCCCCCCGAGATGCAGCCCACCACGGTGGTGTCGTCTGCAAACTTTACGATGGAGTTGCTGGGGTGGACGGGGGTGAAGTCGTAGGTGTAGAGGTTGTAGAGGATGGGGTTTAGCACGCAGCCCTGGGGGGACCCAGTGCTGAGTCTGAGGGCTGTGGAGGTGTGGGAGCCCACCCGCACCCTCTGGGGGCGGTCGGTCAGGAAGTCCTTGATCCATGCACATATAGAGTGTGATAGTCCCAGGTCTAGTAGTTTGGTCACTAGCCTGTCTGGAAGGATGGTGTTGAAGGCAGAGCTGAAGTCCACAAAGAGCAGTCTCGCGTAGCTGTTTCCCCTCTCCAGGTGGGATAGAGTGGCGTGGAGAGTCGTCGCGATGGCGTCCTCTGTGGACCTGTGGGCTCTGTAGGCGAACTGGTATGGATCCAGGTTGGGCGGGAGGCGTGTGAGTATGTGGGCCCGGACTAGTTTCTCGAAGCACTTCATGATGATTGGTGTGAGTGCCACCAGGCGGTAGTCGTTTAGGCAGCTCACCGTGCTTTTCTTCGGGACTGGGATGATAGTTGAGGTTTTCAGGCAGGGTTGAAGATGTTGGTGAAAACCCCGGCCAGCTGGTCGGTGCAGTCCCTCAGCACCCGTCCCAGGACGCCATCCGGCCCCGAGGCTTTCCTGGGGTCCACCGCCTTCAGCACGCGTCTCACTTCATGCTCTGTGAGGGTGAGGCTGCTGAGAGCTGGAGAGAGTGGTGTTTGTGTTGTGGTTACCTCCGTTCGCCCCTCGTCGAACCGGGCGTAGAAGGAGTTCAGCTTTTCCGCCAGCAGGGGGTCGTCCTCTGCGGCTGTGAGCCTGTTGGCTCTGAAGTTTGTCATGTGCTGAACCCCCTGCCACATCCGCCTGGAGTCGTTGCTCAGGAAGCATTCCTCAATCTTCTCTCTGTGGTCTGCCTTGGCCTCTCGGATGCCGCGCTTTAGTGAGCTTTTTGTGAGCCTGCCTGTATGATGTGGCTCTTTCTGGTACCACAACCATTTTTTTGGGCTCTTAGTCTCCGACTGGTTGGCCACCCCTGCACTAGAGCGTTATGCACTAGCATTTCCATTCATATACAAAGTATACCTGTAGGAATATTTCTTTAAGATTCTTGGCAGTCATACTTCAAAGAAAATGTAAAACGTTTATTTTTGCAATATCACTTTATACTGAATAAGCTTTGTATCCATGAATACAATATCCTGTATCATAACATGAAGTTGGAAAATGTGCTCATACAAATTGATTTGTAGTTAACTCCAGACTTGATTATGTGTCTTAGTAGTTTTGTTGTGTTGCAGGCAGCCTTCTCTGTTCTGAAACAGCACCCCCTGGTGTGTGGGAGCAGGGTGGCCATCCTGGGCCTGTCCTTTGGAACCTCAGTAGCTCTGGGCATCGCTGCGTACTCAACTGTGATCCAGGTAGGACAGAGTCACACCTCACTGTTCTGCTGGAAATAAAAACTGTGTGTGTGTGTGTGTGTGTGTGTGTGTGTGTGTGTGTGAGTCGGTATGTGTAACCTTGTAGAAACGAGTCCACAGTGACAATGCTGGTTATGCATTGAAGCATTCATTATGTTTCTATTTGAGAGTGCTGCCAGTATTATTTAAAAACTGATGTTTATTCAGAGTCAAGCACATATATATATACTATATAACTATATATAACCTCCCTGTCCTCAGCCCAGGTGTCTGGTGTGTGTGATGTAACGTCCCTGTCCTGTCCTGTCCTCAGCCCAGGTGTCTGTCTGTGTGATGTAACGTCCCTGTCCTGTCCTGTCCTCAGCCCAGGTGTCTGGTGTGTGTGAGCGGCAGTCACGTCCAGCCAGTCAAAGGATCCATTGCTGATGTCTTTGCAGAGATGAATAAGTACATACCACTGGTTTTGTCCTCATAACATAACAGATGTGCTATGTAGGGCTGTCCCAAACGACTATTTTTCTAACGATTAATCTAGCGATTATTTTTTCTATTAGTCGGTTAGTCTAACGACTAATTTAACGATATTTTTTTTTACTGTTCGAAAAATAAAATTAAAATAAATGTATTATCATGTGTAGGCCCCTTAATTTCCACCTCACTGCTATGTTTAGCCAACTTGAATGCCAACATGGCCATTTAGAAGTCTGTCCATCACCACAACACATAGCTAGCTAGTAGCTACATAGCTAGCTAACGTTACTCTCGCTGCTATGTTATGATTAGCTAAATTGATGCTAACGTAGCATGCGAGCTACGAGCTAGATAACTTACAGTAGGTGCGAGCACCACAATGACAATAGGCTACCGTAGCTAGCCAGCTACATAGCTAACGTTACTAACACCAGAAGACAAGACATACAAACTGTGGTGAGCTACATTGCTTGTGTAACATTAGCTAGTAGCTATCCATTTTTGACTCATACACGGCCGGAAAAGTGAACAGAAATACAACGGTGACTTACGGTGGTGCTATCTTGTGGCTGACCTATATCTATATCTATACCTATATCTCTATCTCTATCTATATCTACCTATATCTATATCTATATCTATATCTATCTATGTCCATATCTATATCTATACCTATACCTATATCTCTATCTCTATCTATATCTATATCTATACCTATATCTCTATCTATATCTATATCTATACCTATATCTATAGCTATACCTATATCTATATCTATATCTATCTATGTCTGTATCTATATCTATCTATGTCTATATCTGTCATGTGTCTGTGTCTCTACCTATATCTATATCTCTATCTATATCTACCTATATCTATATCTATATCTGTCATGTGTCTGTGTCTCTACAGGAACGTGAGGAAGACGCGCCATGATGAGGAGGGCAGGGTGATCTGGCGGGACCTGCTCCTGCCCATCCCTACAGACCCCAGCAAGAAGGTGGAGGTGAGCTGGAAAACCTTCTGAGCCTGATCCACACAGTGTGTAATTGACCTATCGCTAAGCCACGCCCCCTTTGAAAACTCAGACAAACAAACAACGCTTCACTGACAGTGACTGACTGACTGACGGTGACTGAATGACATTCAATGACTTACAATGGCGGGAGTTGGCAAATTTCTGATTTCTGATTCACCACAGCAAGTAATAGACATGTTTTCTTAAAGATGACAAGAATATTTTGTCTAGAAGCTTTTCACCATCAGATATTAGCGAGTTGTTTGTCCGAGTTTTCTGCCTGTCGTGACTTTTGCTGTGATATGATTGGACAAATTCTATTTTGGGCCGTGGCTTAGCGATAGGTCCATTGTCCCGTCTGAACTTACGTCAGCGTTACTCCTCTGTTGCTGCGTCTCCATCAGATGGGACGAATCCGCTGTCCTGTCCTGCTGATCGTAGGCGAGGACGACCAGAACTGGCCGACCGCCGAGTCAGCAGAGGACGTGAGTGTCTCTGTCCACATCTGTCTGCCGCTGCAGTCCACCCTCACATAGTAACACAGATATGGTGTAGTAGGACGTCCTCACATAGTAACACAGATATGCTGTAGGACGTCCTCACATAGTAACACAGAGATGGTGTAGGACGTCCTCACATAGTAACACAGATATGGTGTAAGACGTCCTCACATAGTAACACACAGATATGGTGTAGTAGGACGTCCTCACATAGTAACACAGAGATATGGTGTAGGACGTCCTCACATAGTAACACAGAGATATGGTGTAGGACGTCCTCACATAGTAACACAGATATATGGTGTAGTAGGACGTCCTCACATAGTAACACACAGAGATATGGTGTAGGACGTCCTCACATAGTAACACAGAGATATGGTGTAGGACGGTACTCAAATTGAATATTCTTAGCACAGACACAACAGTACTACTTTTAAAGCACATATTTCCAATTTGTCATGTTATTCTCTGCCCGAAATCTAGGTGTAATTACAGTATACAGAGTAGATTGTCCTACAAAGACACTTAGATTTAGATTTAGTAATCTAAATTAAATAGACCCCTATACTTTCTTTTATTTTTTGTTTCTTTTTATTATCACTACTCTATCTTTTCAGTTTGTAAAGCGTGTTGAAGCTCATGACATTAAGTTGAGTTTGGTTGATACGTTATGTGCAATGTGCCATTATTCTTTGGCCAGAACGGGACCCTGTGCCTTCTCATTAGCAGAACATGAAGGCTTCTTTAGTAAAAGGTAAACGTCTTTGATGTCTTAGACTTTGTTAAATAATAATAATAATAATAATAATAATAATAATATAATAATAACTTTTATTTGTATAATGTTGCAGCTCAAAGGGCTCCAATCATTATATAATCATAATTTAATGGTTTAGTCATTTAAATGCAATATTAAACAGATGGGTTTTTAGTCGTGACTTGAACATATGTGCTGAGGTTGCATCCCTAATGTAAACTGGCAGTGAGACACAATCTGGAGCATAAAATGAGAATGCAGCCTCACCAGATCTCTTCTTTTGTACATGTGGTACACAGAGAAAACCAGCGTCAGAAGACCTGAGAGCTCTATTAGGCTGATATGCTAGCAGAAGACCTGAGAGCTCTATTGGGCTGATATGCTAGCAGAAGACCTGAGAGCTCTATTGGGCTGATATGCTAGCAGAAGACCTGAGAGCTCTATTGGGCTGATATGCTAGCAGAAGACCTGAGAGCTCTATTGGGCTGACAGCTGTTGTGTTGTTTTTCTCCTCAGATGCAGCAGATGATGGAGGCGGCGGGTAACAGCCGCCTGCTGAGCGTCCTGTCCTACCCCGGCGCCGGACACCTGATAGAGCCGCCCTACAGCCCCCACATCCACGCCAGCAACTTCATGGCTGCTAAACAGAAGTGTAGGTTCTCTGTGTGTGTGTGTGTGTGTGTGTGTGTGTGTCTTTCCCAGTAAACAAAGAGTCCGAAAGACGTCCTCAGGGAAGCCGGAATGTGGGTTCAGATGACGTCTTTCTAGGACATCTTTAGGACGTCTTAAGGACTACAGAAGACGATTCTGTAGTCCATAAGACGTCCTAGAAAGACGTCATCTGAACCCACATTCCGGTGTTGTAAGGAATTCATTGATCACCTTTATAAGTGTGTATCAGGACAGAGCACAGGAGAGTAGGAACCAGTTGATACATCTGTGCTTTATTCAAGCCTTGCACAATACAAGTTAATTAGCCAAGCCTCTCTAGCAAAACCCCTCTCCCTATCTCTCTCACATTCCATTTTATTAACCATCCTCCTCCTCCCTGTGACCTTGGTACAGCTAGGAGACAAAGACAGGGAAACATGTACTGCCAACGGTTGTTTATAGTCATAGTAAGGGTTTTCTCCTCCTACACCGGCTTCCCTGAGGACGTCTTTTGGACTCTTTGTTTACTGGGTTCAGTATCTGTTCATGGAGTCAGGCTCTGGTTATGAGTTTTCTTTTTGCTTAATTGGACCTGGATGTCCTGAATGCCATGATGTTGTGATCAACTGCTTTGTTCACTGTTGATTGACCCACATGTTGGCTGAGTGGTGGTGATAACAATACCTATAATATATTTAAGCAATATCACACAATCAATCACAGCCGTGCTGATATTCAGTATAACAGCACGACCTCGAGTGTGATATTGCTTTTATACAACAGTTCTACAGCGCGATTTATTAGTTAACAGTAATAAGTGACAACAGATTATGATTTGGTTGCTTATTTAATCATTTATTTTGGCTCCGTCAACAAAAAATAGTTCCGCAACTGGACTGTTGCCTAGTAACCTGAACCCAAACATCTACAGGCTAGCTACTTTGTATTAACGGTCATTTCGGAGTGATGCATAGAGTTAAAAGTCCCAGTGCTGTTATACTGTATATCGGCACTCATGGAATGCCTCTTGTCCAATCAAATTACTTGGTCGGAACCAACTGAGTTTGACGAGGTGTAAAGAACTCCTGACTGTGTTATAGAGTTATAGAGACACAGGACAGCACGTCACAGGGTTCTGAGTTGCTTGGACGTTGCGTTGAACAAGGCTGTCTTGCATCATCATTTCATCATCATTTCTCCTGGCCGTTACTGAATATTTCTCAAAGCCACTGGGCTCGTTTGTTCAGTTAGTTATGCGCAGAGGGCGCAGTTACACCCCGGCTGTAAACCCAGCTGGCAGTAGCACATTACTGCAAAACAGAGACGCCCTTAAACCCCGCGCCCCCTAACCCTAACCCTTTTACATGTTTGGCATTTAGCAGACACCTTATTCCAAAGCGACTTACAATCAATACATTTGACTAAGCAAGTGAATCATCAGTCCACCAGTCGTAGCAGGAAGAGTAATCCAGCTCAGGCCCGGGGCCTTTGGTAGAAGGAAAAACCTTCTTCTATCACCTTCTTCTAAACCTTCTAACCCTTTTGTGGATTATCATAAAGTGGGTTACCGCTTGTTGTCAATCTCAGATTGCACCTTTTACTGAACAACATGGTGTCTAAACATGGTTACAACATGGTGTCTAAACATGGTTACAACATGGTGTCTAAACATGGTTACAACATGGTGTCTAAACATGGTTACAACATGGTGTCTTGTTCTCCCTGCTGTTGTGTTGCAGTGGTGGTTCTGTGGGGAGGAGAGACGCGGCCTCACAGTTACGCTCAGGAAGACTCCTGGCAGAAGACGCTGGACTTCCTGAAGGAGCACCTGTACCGCAGCCCTGAGAGCCCTGCGCCTTCACACCTGTGACCTGTGACCTGTCTCACACCTGTGACCTGTGACCTGTATCACACCTGTGACCTGTGACCTGTATCACACCTGTGACCTGTGACCTGTATCACACCTGTGACCTGTGACCTGTCTCACACCTGTACCGCAGCCCTGAGAGCCCTGCGCCTTCACACCTGTGACCTGTGACCTGTCTCACACCTGTGACCTGTGACCTGTATCACACCTGTGACCTGTGACCTGTATCACACCTGTGACCTGTGACCTGTCTCACACCTGTGACCTGTGACCTGTATCACACCTGTACCGCAGCCCTGAGAGCCCTGCGCCTTCACACCTGTGACCTGTGACCTGTATCACACCTGTGACCTGTGACCTGTCTCACACCTGTGACCTGTGACCTGTATCACACCTGTACCGCAGCCCTGAGAGCCCTGCGCCTTCACACCTGTGACCTGTGACCTGTATCACACCTGTACCTGTATCACACCTGTGACCTGTGACCTGTATCACACCTGTACCGCAGCCCTGAGAGCCCTGCGCCTTCACACCTGTGACCTGTCTCACACCTGTGACCTGTCTCACACCTGTACCTGTCTCACACCTGTACCTGTATCACACCTGTGACCTGTGACCTGTCTCACACCTGTGACCTGTGACCTGTACCACACCTGTGACCTGTGACCTGTATCACACCTGAGACCTGTATCACACCTGTACCTGTATCACACCTGTGACCTGTGACCTGTATCACACCTGAGACCTGTATCACACCTGTGACCTGTGACCTGTATCACACCTGTGACCTGTGACCTGTATCACACCTGTGACCTGTGACCTGTATCACACCTGAGACCTGTATCACACCTGTACCTGTATCACACCTGTGACCTGTGACCTGTATCACACCTGAGACCTGTATCACACCTGTGACCTGTGACCTGTATCACACCTGAGACCTGTATCACACCTGTGACCTGTGACCTGTATCACACCTGTGACCTGTATCACACCTGTAGACCAGGCTGTGGTCTGACTCTATAATAAAAATGTTTTGTCCTGATCTAATATGTGATGACATTATTTGGTACCTCCAGAAACCCAGACCTAGTGAAACCCAGACCTAGTGACACACTACTTGTTTTCAATGAGCATGGTGTGATATCTCCTGTATTCTACAGGATGTGTGTCTGTGTGAAAGAGGTCATAGGTCAACTTAAGAGTTTGATGCCCCTGCAGCTTGTAAATAAAGGCCTTTAATAATATTACTATATTTATAGGAGTGGGACTTCTGTCATTCTGTCTTTGGTGTTCTATTGCTCTGTTTGACATATTTTGCTTCAACAATGTTGTTAATCTATATAATTATATATATATATATTATTATAATATAGGGGTAAATCAAGGGAATAATACAACATCAGAGAGATTTTTTTTTATCTAGACAATATCAAGTTTTACTACTAATAATATTTCTGGCAATATTAGATTTTACATTTTTTTTTTTACATTCAAAGACGATGTGTTTGCTTTAAGCCACACAGAACGTTCACGCAGTTCCCTGTTGATCAACCTTTAGCTCCTGTGGAATAATACCTTTGGAAAAAGACAAATTCAATTCAACTTTATTCTCCATGCTGAACAGGCTATAGTACATACAACAACAAGACACACAATATATACAGTACCAATACCAGTGAATACATATACTGTACAACTAAGTGCAAGAACATTTGGGGCTTTGGGGAAGAAACTGTTCAAGTGTTGTGATGTTTTTGACCTGGTGGCCCTGTACCGCTGTCCAGAAGGGAGTCACTCACACAAGCTGTGAGCTGGATTACAGTTTATTTAACCTTATTTATCTGTGCTCCTGACTCCTCCCTCTGTGTTCCTGACTCCTCCCTCTGTGTTCCTGACTCCTCCCTCTGTGCTCCTGACTCCTCCCTCTGTGTTCCTGACTCCTCCCTCTGTGTCCCTGACTCCTCCCTCTGTGCTCCTGACTCCTCCCTCTGTGTCCCTGACTCCTCCCTCTGTGTCCCTGACTCCTCCCTCTGTGTCCCTGACTCCTCCCTCTGTGTCCCTGACTCCTCCCTCTGTGTCCCTGACTCCTCCCTCTGTGCTCCTGACTCCTCCCTCTGTGTCCCTGACTCCTCCCTCTGTGTCCCTGACTCCTCCCTCTGTGTTCCTGACTCCTCCCTCTGTGTCCCTGACTCCTCCCTCTGTGCTCCTGACTCCTCCCTCTGTGTCCCTGACTCCTCCCTCTGTGCTCCTGACTCCTCCCTCTGTGCTCCTGACTCCTCCCTCTGTGTCCCTGACTCCTCCCTCTGTGCTCCTGACTCCTCCCTCTGTGTCCCTGACTCCTCCCTCTGTGCTCCTGACTCCTCCCTCTGTGTCCCTGACTCCTCCCTCTGTGTCCCTGACTCCTCCCTCTGTGCTCCTGACTCCTCCCTCTGTGCTCCTGACTCCTCCCTCTGTGTTCCTGACTCCTCCCTCTGTGTCCCTGACTCCTCCCTCTGTGTCCCTGACTCCTCCCTCTGTGTCCCTGACTCCTCCCTCTGTGCTCCTGACTCCTCCCTCTGTGCTCCTGACTCCTCCCTCTGTGTTCCTGACTCCTCCCTCTGTGTCCCTGACTCCTCCCTCTGTGTCCCTGACTCCTCCCTCTGTGCTCCTGACTCCTCCCTCTGTGCTCCTGACTCCTCCCTCTGTGCTCCTGACTCCTCCCTCTGTGTTCCTGACTCCTCCCTCTGTGTCCCTGACTCCTCCCTCTGTGCTCCTGACTCCTCCCTCTGTGTCCCTGACTCCTCCCTCTGTGTTCCTGACTCCTCCCTCTGTGTCCCTGACTCCTCCCTCTGTGCTCCTGACTCCTCCCTCTGTGTCCCTGACTCCTCCCTCTGTGTCCCTGACTCCTCCCTCTGTGTTCCTGACTCCTCCCTCTGTGTTCCTGACTCCTCCCTCTGTGCTCCTGACTCCTCCCTCTGTGTCCCTGACTCCTCCCTCTGTGTCCCTGACTCCTCCCTCTGTGTCCCTGACTCCTCCCTCTGTGTCCCTGACTCCTCCCTCTGTGTCCCTGACTCCTCCCTCTGTGCTCCTGACTCCTCCCTCTGTGCTCCTGACTCCTCCCTCTGTGTTCCTGACTCCTCCCTCTGTGTCCCTGACTCCTCCCTCTGTGCTCCTGACTCCTCCCTCTGTGCTCCTGACTCCTCCCTCTGTGTTCCTGACTCCTCCCTCTGTGTCCCTGACTCCTCCCTCTGTGTCCCTGACTCCTCCCTCTGTGTCCCTGACTCCTCCCTCTGTGTCCCTGACTCCTCCCTCTGTGTCCCTGACTCCTCCCTCTGTGTCCCTGACTCCTCCCTCTGTGTTCCTGACTCCTCCCTCTGTGTTCCTGACTCCTCCCTCTGTGTTCCTGACTCCTCCCTCTGTGTTCCTGACTCCTCCCTCTGTGTCCCTGACTCCTCCCTCTGTGTCCCTGACTCCTCCCTCTGTGCTCCTGACTCCTCCCTCTGTGCTCCTGACTCCTCCCTCTGTGTCCCTGACTCCTCCCTCTGTGCTCCTGACTCCTCCCTCTGTGCTCCTGACTCCTCCCTCTGTGTTCCTGACTCCTCCCTCTGTGTCCCTGACTCCTCCCTCTGTGTTCCTGACTCCTCCCTCTGTGCTCCTGACTCCTCCCTCTGTGTCCCTGACTCCTCCCTCTGTGTCCCTGACTCCTCCCTCTGTGTCCCTGACTCCTCCCTCTGTGTCCCTGACTCCTCCCTCTGTGTCCCTGACTCCTCCCTCTGTGCTCCTGACTCCTCCCTCTGTGTTCCTGACTCCTCCCTCTGTGTCCCTGACTCCTCCCTCTGTGCTCCTGACTCCTCCCTCTGTGTTCCTGACTCCTCCCTCTGTGTCCCTGACTCCTCCCTCTGTGTCCCTGACTCCTCCCTCTGTGTTCCTGACTCCTCCCTCTCTGACGTCATCATTGCGGACTTGTAGCAGCACTCTGTCATGCTGTGATGCTTCTAAACCCACACAGGTTGGCGCACGGCACAGGTGCACATTGCAGGATAAAGGTGCAGATTGGTACAATATGTCGTATTTGTAGTAAAACACGAGAAGCTGTGCGACTGTTGTCTGTTTATTAACCCACACGGTGGCGCCTGGTGACTGTGTTTGTCTCACAGAGGAAAGTTCTGATTCCCCAGACCTCCACTCGCCTCATCCACCGTGCGACTTCCCCCGGGTGTCACGTCTGATGTCCAGCCTGCAGGGGTCTGACTTCAACATACACTTTACACTGTCTGTGTGTCTGTCTGTCTGTCTGTCTGTCTGTCTGTCTGTCTGTCTGTCTGCCAGCAGGTAGACCTCCCGCCTGTGTTGCACTGAGGTGGTCTGACCTGACCCACATGGAGAGGGATGATGGAATAGTTGCCGCGCGAGCAGAAAGAGCCTTCTACTATTCTGACGGGTTATTATTATTATACTGCGATCAAGTCTGAACAATGTTTTTATTCATTTAAATAGTCAACGAGATCAGTACATATATATATATGTATATCAGTATATAGTATATATACTGGATGTCCTGAGAGTTGCAGCAGCTTCCACTAGACGGAGACGCGCCCGTGCGTCCGGGTGAGCAGATCCTCCAGCACCGGGAGCCCAGACACATGCACAGGCTCTGGCAGTGAGACCGACATCAGACAGACACATGTACGGAGAGCTCCATGGTGCACCGTGAGGGTTAGAGACAGAGACAGACATCAGACAGATCTCCTCCCCGGCAGGTAAGTGTTGCTTATTTATTATCTGTTCAAACAAACATGATCTCTCTAACTGTTAAATGTTACCGATGTTACCGCGTGCGTAAAGCGCAGTAGACGGCATGTTGTGATATAATAACATAATAATATAATAACATATAATAATATAATAATAATAATAATATAATAATAATAATAATAATAATAACTATAATAACAGGACTGAAGTGTTTATTATTATTCTCACATCCACGCGCGTAAAAAAAGTGCCTGAAAAACAACGGAGGTTTCAATGGTTTAAACCTTCACTCAGCTTCATGATAATAGTAGATGTAATAGATGTAATAGAAGCATCATAGCAGTACATGCATACAGCGGTACCCTTTTTGAAAGACAAGCTGATGAATCGACATACAGTCCTCATGTGTATTTGGAGGTAACGGGCAAACCCCAACTGGAAGATATTCAGATCAGATCAGACCAGCTCTCTCAGTCTCTCTCAGTCTCTCTCAGTCTCTCTCTGCCTCTCTCAGCCTCTCTCTGCCTCTCTCAGCCTCTCTCAGCCTCTCTCAGTCTCTCTCAGCCTCTCTCAGCCTCTCTCAGCCTCTCTCAGCCTCTCTCAGTCTCTCTCAGTCTCTCTCAGTCTCTCTCAGTCTCTCTCAGTCTCTCTCAGCCTCTCTCAGCCTCTCTCAGCCTCTCTCAGTCTCTCTCAGCCTCTCAGTCTCTCTCAGTCTCTCTCAGCCTCTCTCAGTCTCTCTCAGTCTCTCTCAGCCTCTCTCAGTCTCTCTCAGCCTCTCTCAGCCTCTCTCAGTCTCTCTCAGCCTCTCTCAGCCTCTCTCAGTCTCTCTCAGCCTCTCTCAGTCTCTCTCTGTCTCTCTCAGTCTCTCTCAGTCTCTCTCAGCCTCTCTCAGTCTCTCTCTGTCTCTCTCAGTCTCTCTCAGTCTCTCTCAGTCTCTCTCAGTCTCTCTCTGCCTCTCTCAGTCTCTCTCAGTCTCTCTCTGTCTCTCTCTGTCTCTCTCAGTCTCTCTCAGTCTCTCTCAGTCTCTCTCTGCCTCTCTCAGTCTCTCTCAGCCTCTCTCAGTCTCTCTGTCTCTCTCAGCCTCTCTCAGCCTCTCTCAGCCTCTCTCAGTCTCTCTCTGTCTCTCTCAGTCTCTCTCAGTCTCTCTCAGTCTCTCTCAGTCTCTCTCAGCCTCTCAGTCTCTCTCAGTCTCTCTCAGCCTCTCTCAGCCTCTCTCAGTCTCTCTCAGTCTCTCTCAGTCTCTCTCAGTCTCTCTCTGCCTCTCTCGGTCTCTCTCTGTCTCTCTCAGCCTCTCTCAGTCTCTCTCAGTCTCTCTCAGTCTCTCTCAGTCTCTCTCAGCCTCTCTCAGTCTCTCTCAGTCTCTCTCAGTCTCTCTGTCTCTCTCAGCCTCTCTCAGCCTCTCTCAGTCTCTCTCAGCCTCTCTCAGTCTCTCTCAGTCTCTCTCAGTCTCTCTCAGTCTCTCTCAGCCTCTCTTAGCCTCTCTCAGCCTCTCTCAGCCTCTCAGCCTCTCAGCCTCTCTCAGCCTCTCTCAGCCTCTCAGCCTCTCAGCATAACACAAGTTCCACATCGGGGATTGATGCATGTGAAGTTGCTTGTAGAAGCAGACAGGGAGGCGACGTGTTCTGCATCCACGCATAACTGTACACGTCTCTGCATCCACGCATAGCTGTACACGTCTCTGCATCCACGCATAGCTGTACACGTCTCTGCATCCACGCATAGCTGTACACGTCTCTGCATCCACGCATAGCTGTACACGTCTCTGCATCCACGCATAGCTGTACACGTCTCTGCATCCACGCATAGCTGTACACGTCTCTGCATCCACGCATAGCTGTACACGTCTCTGCATCCACGCATAGCTGTACACGTCTCTGCATCCACGCATAGCTGTACACGTCTCTGCATCCACGCATAGCTGTACACGTCTCTGCATCCACGCATAGCTGTACACGTCTCTGCATCCACGCATAGCTGTACACGTCTCTGCATCCACGCATAGCTGTACACGTCTCTGCATCCACGCATAGCTGTACACGTCTCTGCATCCACGCATAGCTGTACACGTCTCTGGTAGCAGGTTACAGTAACATCTCTAACTTCACAAGCGCAATGGTTTCTTCTTCTTCATCATTGTAGATGTACAATACATCATGGTCATACAGGCTGTGGTACAACCAGCCCAGCGACACGCTCCTGGTGCCCCAGGTCATACAGGCTGTGGTACAACCAGCCCAGCGACACGCTCCTGGTGCCCCAGACCATGGTCATACAGGCTGTGGTACAACCAGCCCAGCGACACGCTCCTGGTGCCCCAGGTCATACAGGCTGTGGTACAACCAGCCCAGCGACACGCTCCTGGTGCCCCAGGTCATTAACCAGCCCAGCGACACGCTCCTGGTGCCCCAGGTCAAAGGTCATTAGGAGTCACCAGATCCTATCAGCTGAACAGGTACTGCCAGGTTACAGACTGCCCGTCGTGTTGATATGAAGCATAATGGTCCTCGTGTTGATATGAAGCATAATGGTCCTTGTGTTGATATGAAGCATAATGGTCCTTGTGTTGATATGAAGCATAATGGTCCTCGTGTTGATATGAAGCATAATGGTCCTCGTGTTGATATGAAGCATAATGGTCCTCGTGTTGATATGAAGCATAATGGTCCTCGTGTTGATATGAAGCATAATGGTCCTTGTGTTGATATGAAGCATAATGGTCCTCGTGTTGATATGAAGCATAATGGCCCTCGTGTTGATATGAAGCATAATGGTCCTCGTGTTGATATGAAGCATAATGATCCTCGTGTTGATACGAAGCATAATGGTCCTCGTGTTGATATGAAGCATAATGGTCCTCGTGTTGATATGAAGCATAATGGTCCTCGTGTTGATATGAAGCATAATGATCCTCGTGTTGATATGAAGCATAATGGTCCTCGTGTTGATATGAAGCAGGTATAACCGTTAACCCAGCCTGGTCTACACGAATTGATTGGTTATCGACGATTCTGTCAATCTGAATAATATAGGGAGGCTGCTGTAGTGTAGGACGAGTTAATGAGCTGTCAGAGGAACATGTTGACATGCAGCTGCAGATGGTTGAGAGATTTCGCGCAATCCAGCAGGTCAGGTGCAGCACGTGTGTGCGTGTTTACGTGTGTGCTTGTTTACGTGTGTGCGTGTGTGCGTGTTTACGTGCGCTGTGAACGGGCGTTTAGTCACCGTGCTTGTTATTCCAGCCAGGTTACTGTACACAGAAAGACCAATGTTGTGTCGTTTTCTCACGGCCAGGGCGGGTTTCCCTGGAGGAGTTGGCTAAGCAATAAGCACAAGAGAGGAGGATGAATCGACCATTATTAGGCTTTTAAAATGGTCATGATTAGAATAAGATTATATAAGACTGATGATCATTTCAATACACGTGTAGAAACTGTGAGTTTTCTTGTCTCAGAGGAACACCTGCGGAGGAGGAACAGAATGGATTATTAAACCAGGCAGCAGACCCCCCCCCCCCCCTCCCCCCTCTCTCATGTTTTGGTTACAACATCTCTTCAGTGTAGATGTGTGTGTTCCTCTCAGACGGGATAAGACACACCAGTATAAACTAACACACCAACTGTCACTGAGCCTCAAACAGAAGAGATAGAGCCATCTAATTATTAATTGTGGATATATGGAGGAAGGTAGGGAGGCACACACACACACACACACACAGACACACACACACACACACACACACACACACACAGGGTTTAATGTGTAAGGGTTATTGAAATATAGCGGCAATCAATTCTATTGTGTGACAAGATAAGACTTGTTCAGCGGAAGGGAAAGCTCATTGTCAGGCATTCAATCGACGGTTGAAAACACAATAACCATCTGAAGGACTTAAAGGCACAATAACAACTCAGGGCCTGGATTAAACTCATCAATATTGCGATGATACATGATATTACAATTCTTTTATGTTTTTGGTTGATCAAAATCTCAGTTTTGTGGACAGAGTTCACACAGATTACTGATTACGCACTTACTGCACGTTTGAAGATTTTGCAATTTTCCCTACTGAGATTCCCTACTGTGTCGTGGATATTTGCTGTGTCTCTGACTGTTCTATGCGTGTGTGCATGCGCGCGTGTGTGAATGAAAGGGTCCGCATGTGACTGTGTGTGGGTGTGTGTGCTGTGTGCTATGGATGTGGTGTTATGTGTTTACAGATGTATTCATCTGTGTCTAACAGAGAGATATGAACCCATGTAGAGAGTAACAGATGGATGGTCTCTCCTCTTCTTCTCCTCCACAGCTACCAGGGTCCCCCCAGAACTACCAGGGTCCCCCAGAACTACCAGGGTTCCACCAGAACTACCAGGGTCCCCCAGAACAGACAGGGTTCCACCAGAACTACCAGGGTCCCCCAGAACAGACAGGGGTCCACCAGAACTACCAGGGCCCACCAGAACTACCAGGGCCCACCAGAACTACCAGGGTCCACCAGAACTACCAGGGCCCACCAGAACTACCAGGGTTCCACCAGAACTACCAGGTTCCACCAGAACAGACAGGGTTCCACCAGAACTACCAGGGTCCTCCAGAACTACCAGGGCCCACCAGAACTACCAGGGTCCACCAGAACTACCAGGTTCCACCAGAACAGACAGGGTTCCACCAGAACTACCAGGGTCCCCAGAACTACCAGGGTCCCCAGAACTACCGGGACCCACCAGAACTACCAGGGTTCCACCAGAACTACCAGGGTCCCACCAGGACTAACCGGGTCCACCAGGATGTGAGAGCCAGGGGTCCAGAGGAAGTGCGAGAGCCTCAGTCTGTCTCTTCTCTCCACCCCCCTCCTCGGATCCAAGCTCCACCCCCCTCCTCCCAAGCTCCACCCCCCTCCTCCCAAGCTCCACCCCCCTCCTCCCAAGCTCCACCCCCCTCCAAGCTCCACCCCCCTCCAAGCTCCACCCCCCTCCTCCGCTTCCCCCCTGGGGCGTCTGGTCCATGTCTCAGTGGCGCTCTAAACCACAGAGGTAACCCCTCCTAGGTCAGAGGTCAGACCCCCATCCCTGGTCCTGCTCTGATCCAGAGAGGAGGGCATCTATGGTCCACCCTGCCTCGCGTACCCCCCACCACCACCACCACCACCACCACCACCACCGCCACCACCACCCGTCCGCTGCTGCCTGCCTTTACAATCACTCCACTTCGCTTCACCAACCTTCCCCCCGCCCGCCCCCTGTCCCTCTGCTCCAATCATGGCCAGGGACTCCCAGGGCCCCTCCCTCTCTCCCCACAGCCCCTCCCTCTCTCCCCCCAGCCTCCTCCTCCTCCTCCTCCTGCTGACGTCCCAGTGTGTCTGGCTGCCCTCCTCCTCGGCCACACAGAAGCCGTCCTCCTCCTCCGCGGACCCCCAGCCCCCCCTGGAGTACGCCCACTCCATCCGCCTGGACGGGGACATCATGCTGGGCGGGCTGTTCCCCGTGCACGCCCGGGGCGAGAGGGGCGTGCCCTGCGGCGAGCTGAAGAAGGAGAAGGGGATCCACCGCCTGGAGGCCATGCTGTTCGCCATCGACCTGATCAACAAGGACCCCGACCTGCTGCCCAACGTCACGCTGGGGGCGCGGGTCCTGGACACCTG
>NC_137684.1:32079566-32099566 GCF_963989245.1 Nansenia antarctica | reverse complement strand
CCAGTCACATGACCAGACAGAGAGGTGACATAACCAGTCACATGACCAGACAGAGAGGTGACATCACCAGTCACATGACCAGACAGAGAGGTGACATCACCAGTCACATGACCAGACAGAGAGGTGACATCACCAGTCACATGACCAGACAGAGAGGTGACATAACCAGTCACATGACCAGACAGAGAGGTGACATCACCAGTCACGTGACCAGACAGAGAGGTGACATCACCAGTCACATGACCAGACAGAGAGGTGACATAACCAGTCACATGACCAGCAGAGAGGTGACATAACCAGTCACATGACCAGACAGAGAGGCTGCTGGTTCACTGACCTGCACACGCCCAGGGTGAGACGTGGGTCTGCCCAACACGCTGCTCTCTCACCCGGATGAACTGTGTGTGTGTGTGTGGGTGTGGGTGGGTGTGTGGGTGTGTGTGTGTGTGTGATGTGTGTGTGTGATGTGTGTGTGATGTGTGGGTGTGTGTGTGTGATGTGTGGGTGATGTGTGTGTGTGATGTGTGTGTGTGTGTGTGGATGCAGGGGCATGTCTGAGGAGCAGAGGCACAGAGGTGTGTGTGTGTGTGTGTGTGTGTGTGTGTGTGTGTGTGTGTGTGTGTCCAGCAGAGTTCTGCAGCCGTAACGACGATTTCGTCTGTTGTGTTTGTAAATGACGATTGTGTCTCTCAGGCACATTACCTTCTATTGAAACAACAACAACAATAAGGAACCTCGTTAAGACAGCTTCCCTCCAGGCTCGTTCAGACAGCTTCCCTCCAGGCTCCTCCCCCCTCTCTCTCTCCACTCCTCCACAGCAGACACACAGTCACCAACGTGAATGATAACATCACATGTAATTCCGGTCATAAAAATGATTTACTAGCGTGCATGGGAATAATGAAGACACACGATACACCCCGAGGCTACGCTAGGGATGGGACGCGGTGACACAGATCCCCTCCGCTAAATCTTGGATGAGTTACAAGACTTATCTCTCTCTGAGGCGCCTGCGTGTTTGTTAAAGTCGTGCATGCCTAACGAGGAGAGAAAGGGCAAGAAACGTCTTATCTAAAATTAGCCGTAAATGACTTGAGGGAGGCAGGAGATTGTGCTGATGCAGAGCTTCTCTCACCCCCCACCCACCCGCCCGCCCCCCCGTCCCCCATCCACCCCCCACCCACCCGCCCGCCCCCCCGTCCCCCATCCTTGGTCCTGGTGGTCTTGAGGGTGGTTTGGTCGTCAGACCTGAGGCAGCGGGAGGGGGTGTGGAGGGGGACGAGGTCGGCAAGGTAGGAGGGGGCCAGGTTGTTGATGGCTTTGTAAGGGGTGAGTAGGAGGTTTTGGAGGACAGGGGTGATGTGGTCACGGGGGGAGTGAAGGTGAGCAGACGGGCAGCAGAGTTCTGGACGTGTTGGAGTTTGTTTAGGATGTTATTAGGCGAACCGTAGAGGATGCTGCTGCAGTAGTGGAGTCGGGAGGTGATGAGGGCGTGGATGAGAGGAGGGGGGAGGAGAGGAGGAGAGGATGAGAGGATGAGAGGGTGAGAGGATGAGAGGAGGGGGGAGGAGAGGATGAGAGGATGAGAGGATGAGAGGGTGAGAGGATGAGAGGATGAGAGGATGAGGAGATGAGAGGATGAGAGGATGAGAGGATGAGAGGATGAGGGGATGAGAGGATGAGAGGATGAGAGGATGAGAGGATGAGAGGAGGAGAGGATGAGAGGATGAGGGGATGAGAGGATGAGAGGATGAGAGGATGAGGGGATGAGAGGATGAGAGGATGAGAGGATGAGAGGATGAGAGGATGAGGGGATGAGAGGATGAGAGGATGAGGGGATGAGGGGATGGGAGGATGAGAGGATGGGAGGACGAGGGGATGAGAGGATGAGAGGATGAGGGGATGAGAGGATGAGAGGATGAGAGGATGAGAGGATGAGGGGATGAGAGGATGAGAGGATGAGAGGATGAGAGGATGAGAGGGTGAGAGGATGAGAGGATGAGAGGATGGGAGGAGAGGAGAGGAGAGGAGAGGATGAGAGGATGAGAGGATGAGGGGATGAGAGGATGAGGGGATGAGAGGATGAGAGGATGAGAGGATGAGAGGATGAGAGGATGAGGGGATGAGGGGATGAGAGGATGAGAGGATGAGAGGATGAGAGGATGAGAGGATGAGGGGATGAGAGGATGAGAGGATGAGAGGATGAGGGGATGAGAGGATGAGAGGATGAGAGGATGAGAGGATGAGGGGATGAGAGGATGAGGAGATGAGAGGATGAGGGATGAGAGGATGAGGAGATGAGAGGATGAGAGGATGAGAGGATGAGAGGATGAGGGGATGAGGGGATGAGAGGATGGGAGGATGAGAGGATGAGAGGATGAGAGGGTGAGAGGATGAGAGGATGGGAGGATGAGGGGATGAGAGGATGAGAGGATGAGAGGATGAGAGGATGAGAGGATGAGGGGATGAGGGGATGAGAGGATGAGGGGATGAGAGGATGAGGGGATGAGAGGATGAGGGGATGAGAGGATGAGGGGATGAGGGGATGAGGGGATGAGAGGATGAGGGGATGAGAGGATGAGAGGATGAGAGGATGAGAGGAGGAGAGGATGAGGGGATGAGAGGGTGAGAGGATGAGGGGATGAGAGTTTCAGTAGCAGAGAAGGACAGGGAGGGTCGGAGGCAGAGAAGGACAGGGAGGGTCGGAGGCAGAGAAGGACAGGGAGGGTCGGAGGTGGCCAATGTTCCTGAGGTGCCCCTTGGCGTGTCACCCTGAGTGAGCTGTGTAGAAGTGGTTGCCTGGTGCACTGGGGCTGTTGGGAACCTTACTCTAACAGATATACTATCCCACTCTTTGTGTCTGGCTGTGTTCGTCTATCCCAAACAAATAAATGCAAAAAAAAAACTCTTATTGCATGCTTCTGCCATTAATCATAACATAAGCTGTCTGCACTTTCACTTTCACTACAGCTGTCCTCCAAGTTCTGTCTGTCTGTCTGTCTGTCTGTCTGTCTGTCCTCTCAGGCTGTCTGTCTGTCTGTCCTCTCAGGCTGTCTGTCTGTCTGTCTGTCTGTCTGTCTGTCTGAATCTGTCAGTCTGAGTCTGTCTGTCTGTGTCTGTCTGTCTGTCTGTCTGTCTGTCTGTCCTCTCAGGCTGTCTGTCTGTCTGTCCTCTCAGGCTGTCTGTCTGTCTGTCTGTCTGTCCTCTCAGGCTGTCTGTCTGTCTGTCTGTCTGTCTGTCTGTCCTCTCAGGCTGTCTGTCTGTCTGTCTGTCTGTCCTCTCAGTTCTGTCTGTCTGTCTGTCTGTCTGTCTGTCCTCTCAGTTCTGTCTGTCTGTCTGTCTGTCCTCTCAGGCTGTCTGTCTGTCTGTGTGTCTGTGTCTGTCTGTCTGTCTGTCTGTCTGTCTGTGTGGTGCTGGTTTCCTTTAGTCCAGACTCTTACTTCCTCATCTGTAACAGGCTGACAGACATAATAGTGTTGAACATAGTAATTACTCTAAATGCACCGTGGTGATGCTGACAGTGTGACCGGGGTTGGTCCTCTACAACCTCCTCTGGTCCTCTACAACCTCCTCTGGTCCTCTACAGACGCGGTGGGTCACCAGGGACTAAAGTACTCCCAGGGAATTGTGATTGTTTGCGTGTAGGCCCATGTCTGCTTTTTTAACACTAGAACAGCCATGTGAATTATTTATTTTTTAATATCTTTGCACTCTATCAAATTTCAGGACCCTCCTTTCATGACTTTTCTTAGATATGTGCGTTCTACCACCCAGTATCCTTACATTTTCTAAATCACATCAGGATAAGCTAGTATAAAGCTATTTTGCAGTTTTTTCTGTGTAGGAAGCAGGCTAATTTACAAGCGGCCAACTAGTGGTCGTTGTGTGTAAGTAGCAGCTTGAGCATTGTAAAGAGCCCCCGAGGCGGCTGTTTTAGTAGGTAGAAAGGCACGTCTGTTCTGGTGTTAAAGCTAACCCTTAGATATGAGGTTTACTGTCAGGCTGAAGTGTTTCAGTACACAAGGGAGCAGTTCATATCAGACGCCATTCAGGATGAGTCATACAGGACTGTCAGGAGAGCTGGACTCCAACTTAATATGCAAATTAGGGGTCCAGACACACCCAATTATAAATATAAGCATTCCAACATGTTTCTAGTGGCCAAGAAACATAAATAAGACGGCAAGTTTTTATTTGAAGCTAATTTGGTTCAAAAGTTATAGCCAAAACCTTTTTTCGGAGGGCGGACATATTGATTTGGCCGCCATGGCGACCCCGGTGGTCGTTGGCTCGGGCGCCCTGGCTAAATCATTAGAGCCACTCTGAGCTACATCTGGGACAAATTTGGTGCTTTTGCACACATTTGCACGAACATAGCCTCATATAGCCCTAAGGCCCTCAACTAACTGTCAAGAGTAACTTTACCATAAGACCGTCAGTGGGGCTGTTGTCTTGTTTTCACAGAAGTTACATTGGCTTGTGTTCAGTTGCATTGACTGATGCAGCATTACAGTTACATGTGGCTACACTCTGATGTGTTAAGATAGCTCTGACCATGAACCACGTCCAGGTTGGGGAGGTTATATAGCTGTAACATTATTACTGCTAACCAGGAGGTAGAGGCTGTGTCTCAGGAGGTAGAGGCTGTGTCTCAGGAGGTAGAGGCTGTGTCTTAGGAGGTAGAGACTGTGTCTCAGGAGGTAGAGGCTGTGTCTCAGGAGGTAGAGGCTGTGTCTCAGGAGGTAGAGGCTGTGTCTCAGGAGGTAGAGGCTGTGTCTCAGGAGGTAGAGGCTGTGTCTCAGGAGGTAGAGGCTGTGTCTCAGGAGGTAGAGGCTGTGTCTCAGGAGGTAGAGGCTATGTCTCAGGAGGTAGAGGCTGTGTCTCAGGAGGTAGAGGCTGTGTCTCAGGAGGTAGAGGCTGTGTCTCAGGAGGTAGAGGCTGTGTCTCAGGAGGTAGAGGTTGTGTCTCAGGAGGTAGAGGCTGTGTCTCAGGAGGTAGAGGCTGTGTCTCAGGAGGTAGAGGCTGTGTCTCAGGAGGTAGAGGCTGTGTCTCAGGAGGTAGAGGCTGTGTCTCAGGAGGTAGAGGCTGTGTCGAGGTGTCCTTGGGCAAGACACTGAACCCCAAATTGCTCCCAACAATGAGCGGGCCGGCACATTGCATGGATGGTAGCTTGACACCATTGATGTCTGAATGTGTGTGAATGGGTGAATGAGAGGCCATTGTAATGCATTTTGGAATAAGGCTCTATATTATATGTATAAGTGCAGCAGGCCGTTTACATTTGAATATGTGTGTGGGGTCTCACTCCCACCCGATATCTCTGCTGAGAGGTGTCAGCGTTCACACGTAAACAAGATGCTCCTTCGCTAGGGAGCGATGCTCTTTAGAGAGTCGTCGTCTTTCCATAAGCCTTGACTGTCACTGCTCGAGGCTTAATCTGTTTGATGGTCTTTCTAGTCTGTTTCCAGCTGCAGAATGACAGTTTATATTAAACGAGAGACAATGCTTCTCTCTGCTATTTTCCCCCTTTTCTGCCAAGGCTGCAGTAGGAACAGAAGCATAAGCTCTGTCGCTCCTGGTCTCCCACGCAGCACTTGGGTTTATGGGGGATATGGAAATGTAATGTTGCAGATCATAGAGGACATGTTGAGAATGCATGTTGCCGATGCCACATTGTGCAAATGTGATGCAGATATATTTAGAATCTGTCAACAACGTAAACAGATTGTGTTCCGTCTTATCTAGTCACATGTCAGGGAAACTTGAAGGAGAATGGTGTAGGCTATACTGGCCTTGGTATGTGTTGCATTGTTTTCAACAGAAATATACGTTTGCGTTTGGAAAACATTTTTATTAGTTTTCTATGGGACAATTTGCAGTAGTAGTAATAGTCCACAGTAGACAGAGGCGAGGGGAGAGCAGTAAGGTACCTCACAGTATGGAGAGCAGTAAGGTACCTCACAGTATGGAGAGCAGTAAGGTACCTCACAGTATGGAGAGCAGTAAGGTACCTCACAGTATGGAGAGCAGTAAGGTACCTCACAGTATGGAGAGCAGTAAGGTGCCTCACAGTATGGAGAGCAGTAAGGTGCCTCACAGTATGGAGAGCAGTAAGGTGCCTCACAGTATGGAGAGCAGTAAGGTACCTCACAGTATGGAGAGCAGGAAGGTACCTCACAGGATGGAGAGCAGTAAGGTACCTCACAGTATGACCCTTTTATTTTGTGGCGATGTGAAAGGAACACCAGAAATCAGATGTATTATTATTGTTATTGTAAGAACAATATGCATTAGTATTCAGTCTCCATAAAAGGGTTATCCTAGGCGCCGTGTGTTTCTGTGAGTGATGAGGCAGAGAGGAACTTCCCATGTTGCTGCTAATTCACTGCATCTCCCCGCCAGCGCGGCAGTGATACATCTGAACCTCAGACACACAAACACATTATGGATCTGCAAAGGGGAGATGGGCTGTGGATGAGGGATGTGCCGTCCTCAAACTAAGCTTGAAATTCAATTTAAAACAAAACAGGAAAACCTCTTCCCTCTCATCCTCACTGTGGAACTCTGAGTCTGCTCCAGCAGAAACAAACGTTTGTGAGGACAACCGTTCTGTCTCCACTCTCACCCTGTAATAACCTTTATATATGTAATAACCTTCATACTGTAATATATGTGGGAAAGCCCCGATGGAGAGAGTTATCTCTCTGTCTCTAGACAGTTGTAAGACAGATAGCTGGCCATGACTTGGAGGGATACAGGCAACTGTAATAGAAGCCACAGGTTAATATAATGGATGTCACTATAGATATATAGTATATAGATATGTAACTATGATAGATGCCACAGCTACTGTCCAACATCCTCAGTTCTCAGTTGATTCATGTCAGATCTAAAGGCTCCAGTAAGCCCAGCCCTGTGGAAGTATTTCAGCCTTTACATCTACGGCCTTCCACAGTATAGATTTCCCGTCTCTGGCCTTAGGGAGTATTTCATGTGAGGGCAGTTTGATCTCAGACCTGAGGGAGCGGAGCAGTTTGAATTGAGAACTAGATCATTTGAATCTGACAGTTGATTCTGTTGCCTGAGAACTGACGGTGACATGAATGGACGCCGTAATGATAGATGACTTACTTGTGTTAGATATGATTGTATTTCTGGCGATATAATCTGTGTGTTAGTCCAGAGTCAGACTGCTCTGTTCTGGCCTGGCCTGGTTAAAGAAGATGGCCTCTCGCCCCTGGTAGACAAGCTGGCATTGGGCAGAGCTGATCTGAGGTCTGGTGCTCTGCGCCAGGGCTGGTCAGAGGGAGATGTGGTGACACAGGGAGAGAGAGAGAGAGAGAAAGAAAGAGGGAGTGAGAGAGTGAGAGAGTGAGAGAGTGAGAGAGTGAGAGAGTGAGAGAGTGAGAGAGAGAGTGAGAGTGAGAGAGAGAGAGAGTGAGAGAGAGAGAGAGAGAGAGAGAGAGAGAGAGAGAGAGAGAGAGAGAGAGAGAGAGAAGGGGGAACGGCTGCAGGATTGGGTTGTGTTGACAATATACGATGTAACAACTGTGATGCACCATGAGGTGTTAAACCATCCTTGAGAAGTTGGCTCTTTTAGTAGGTAAAAAAGGCACGTTCTATATATCTATTCCCTCTGACACAGGAACACAGATTCTGATTCTGACACTTCTACAGTCACCCCACAGGTGTTAGCTTTCATTTGATATAAAGATCATTATGAAGGCCCTTGTGATTGTGGAGATATCATATATTCATTGTGGGCACGTCATTTCGAGCAGAAAACCTGAGAAATAGGCTGGATATAAACAGGTTTAACTGTACATAGCTCATACCTGTACATACAGTACATCTAACTACTGTACTTGCCATACTGTACCTATCATTATCACTGTCATGTTTTATATCACTATTTGCCCTTCTGGTTAGATGCTAAACTGCATTTAGTTGCCTGGTACTTGTTTGGTACATTGCAATGACAATGTTTAATCTAATCTAAAGACGAGTGAGCCAGTTCTACTGGAAGTTATAGGCTGAATGACTACACCTAACACTATGTTTCACAGCTGAGGTGAATTCATTCATTCATTCATTCATTCATTCATTCGTTCATTCATTCATTCATTCATGATGTAAATCTTGGACAGATCCTTTTTTCCTTTTTTTTCCCTCCAACTTTCCTCTTACTTTCTATTTAGTACACGATAACATTCATCTTATCTGTCCATAATCACTTTCTCCAGACTTCTGCAGGCTTGTTAGCTACTTTTTATCAAACTGTAACCTGACCATCTCTTTCCTGAGGATAAGTAGAGGTTTGTACCTCGCAGTGAAGCGTCTGTCGTTTGTTCTGCGGATGGTCGTCTGCTAGTCTGACACGTCCACGCCTCCCCCTGGAGAACGTTCCGGTCTGAGGCAGAGTTAGCAGAGTTATTTTGGGTTTTTCTTAATTATGCTGAGCGGTCTTCGTTCGTCCACTGTGGAAGTTTCCTTGGCAGCAGCGTGTGATTGGTTGGCAGCCCGTTTGCTCTTTTTAATGATGTTCCAAACCCTTGGTGTTGGCAGGCCTAAGGTTGGCTATGTTTCTGGGGGTTTATTTTCTTCTGATTTCTCAGCCTAATAATGTCTTCTGTGACTTTCATTGATGCCTCTCTGGTCCTGGTGTGTGTAGAGGGGTTTCAGACAGACTGATTAGTATACTGGTGTGTGTAGAGGGGTTTCAGACAGACTGATTAGTATACTGGTGTGTGTAGAGGGGTTTCAGACAGACGGATTAGTTTACTGGTGTGTGTAGAGGGGTTTCAGACAGACTGATTAGTATACTGGTGTGTGTAGAGGGGTTTCAGACAGACTGATTAGTATACTGGTGTGTGTAGAGGGGTTTCAGACAGACTGATTAGTATACTGGTGTGTGTAGAGGGGTTTCAGACAGACGGATTAGTATCCTGGTGTGTGTAGAGGGGTTTCAGACAGACGGATTAGTATACTGGTGTGTGTAGAGGGGTTTCAGACAGACTGAGTAGTATACTGGTGTGTGTAGAGGGGTTTCAGACAGACTGATTAGTATACTGGTGTGTGTAGAGGGGTTTCAGACAGACTGATTAGTATACTGGTGTGAAATAACCATGGCAGTTGTTGGTTACATTTGTGACGACTTATTTATCCCTATCTGAGGATGTGTCGGGGCACTGCCCACTCTAACCCTATCTGAGGATGTGTCGGGGCACTGCCCACTCTAACCCTATCTGAGGATGTGTCGGGGCACTGCCCACTCTAACCCTATCTGAGGATGTGTCGGGGCACTGCCCACTCTAACCCTATCTGAGGATGTGTCGGGGCACTGCCCACTCTAACCCTATCTGAGGATGTGTCGGGGCACTGCCCACTCTAACCCTATCTGAGGACGTGTCGGGGCACTGCCCACTCTAACCCTATCTGAGGATGTGTCGGGTCACTGCCCACTCTAACCCTATCTGAGGATGTGTCGGGGCACTGCCCACTCTAACCCTATCTGAGGATGTGTCGGGGCACTGCCCACTCTAACCCTATCTGAGGATGTGTCGGGGCACTGCCCACTCTAACCCTATCTGAGGACGTGTCGGGGCACTGCCCACTCTAACCCTATCTGAGGATGTGTCGGGGCACTGCCCACTCTAACCCTATCTGAGGATGTGTCGGGGCACTGCTCACTCTAACCCTATCTGAGGATGTGTCGGGGCACTGCCCACTCTAACCCTATCTGAGGATGTGTCGGGTCACTGCCCACTCTAACCCTATCTGAGGATGTGTCGGGGCACTGCCCACTCTAACCCTATCTGAGGATGTGTCGGGGCACTGCCCACTCTAACCCTATCTGAGGATGTGTCGGGGCACTGCCCACTCTAACCCTATCTGAGGACGTGTCGGGGCACGGCCCACTCTAACCCTATCTGAGGATGTGTCGGGGCACTGCCCACTCTAACCCTATCTGAGGATGTGTCGGGGCACTGCCCACTCTAACCCTATCTGAGGATGTGTCGGGGCACTGCCCACTCTAACCCTATCTGAGGATGTGTCGGGGCACTGCCCACTCTAACCCTATCTGAGGATGTGTCGGGGCACTGCCCACTCTAACCCTATCTGAGGATGTGTCGGGGCACTGCCCACTCTCACCTATCTGAGGATGTGTCGGGGCACTGCCCACTCTAACCCTAACAAAAGTCATTCTTCAATAGTGTCTGTGAACACAGGAATCAAACGTCACTTAATAGAGGGAAGGGGCGATGTCTCACTCATCAGGGGCAAAAGTATATTTCATTCAGTTTAAAGGCAAAAAGGATAAGGTAGGTAGCGGGGATAAAAGGTATTTTGATATTTATGGTTGAAGTCTTACCTAGTGTCGGGATGGTATAACTTGTTCTCAGAATCTGACTTAACTGAGTCAGTTAAACATCCTCCTGTGTAGATGTGACTTAACTGAGTCAGTTAAACATCCTCCTGTGTAGATGTGGGGCTTCCGTCCAGACGTTCTGTATAGTTAAAACTTGAGACATTTTAAATTTAAAGGACTTTGCATCGCGAACTCTCTGCACTGGATCGTTCACATCGTTGCATAACAGTCACTGAACTTCAGCTCAGAATGTGAAATTGGGTTGAGCTCAGGAATAAAGTAGCATTTGTCTCCCCAAGTCATGAGATTTGTAAGTGGGTTACAGAGTTCACCGAGTTCGACCTCTGCACATAATGACTAGCTCAGGGAACTGGAGGAGGGAGGCAGAGGGATGGAGGACTTTCAGGGGTCAGGTTGAAGAGGGACAATTTGAATTGTACCCCGATGTTCTTAAATGTACCATCCCCTGGAAGAGAAAGTCTGTGAGCTCTGTGGAGCCTTGTAGTAGACGTAGAAGTAGAATAGACAGTGTTATTAAAGCCTCATCTGGTTCAGCCTGTTTGACCTTTCTTGTACTAAATAAGCACAAGACTCAACAATTCGTTGCATGTAGTGATAATTACATTGGAGTCAGATGATCAATATTGGATATGCTGCTATACTATACAGAAAATATAGCCGAAAGTCTCGGCCAAACCTAAATATGGAAAAATATTTTAATATGTGACCGGATCTGGTTAAAAACATTTTCTGTTTTTTTTCCTCCAGATTATGAAAGTACAGATTGTAAGATTGTAATGTGTCATACATTGCAATCTGAAACTCTAGTTGAAGAAGAATATGCTTATTTGAATGTTGGTCCACCTCAAACCAAACAGCGGATAAACCCACTCTGAATCAAAACACGCTAAACAGCTGCTAGTAGCTAGCGCTAAAACAGTCAAATATAACTAATTCATTTTGTACAATCCCAAGGTGCCAAGATTGCTTATTAAAGTAAGAGAGAGAGAGAGAGAGAGAGAGAGACAGAGCTGCTTACAGTACTGTAGTAGGATGGGTTTCTGAAGCATTCAGTGCAGGAGTGGGGGTAGGTCTGTGGAAGGTTGTTTGTATATATAGTTATAGTGTGTTAGACTGTGGACACATTAACCTACAGACCCCACCCACATGTTACTGTTCTCATGTTCTAGAGTGTACTCCCGCCTCAGTGCAGCCGCCCGCCTGCCTCTGCTCTCCTATTGACTCGATTACAGACCACCGCATGGACACGGCCTGTGGGCGGTAGACCCTTCATCACGCCCTTCATCACAGCCACTCTCAGCCACTAAACAGCCATCAAACCCAATTTACCACATGAACGCAAACAGGAGAGCTGTGTCATGACTTGTAGAAGGTTGTCATCACCACGTATGATCTGGATGCACATCAACACGTCTCTGTTTCCCTCTCTTCCTCCGCCCTCTTCTCTTAGTCTGCTTTTCCTCTCTTCTCTCTATCTCATCCCGTCATCAGAAAGCTTTCAGATAAGTGTTGGGACACCTCCGTGTGGGGCCAGGTTGTGAATATTGCTAACATAACGTTCTTTATTCTTGGACGGCTTCTATGAATAATACACCACATGCTTTCTCTCTTTTTTTTATCGCCTGTTTGATGATGAGACTCGCTGAGAAGGAAAACAGTTTGGTCAAGGATGGATCCGCTCAACCAGAACAACATTTGATGTTAAAACTAATGTGTTGTTCAACGGGATAGGTGCAACCTCACACCTGAGCTTGTTGTCGGTGTGGCGGATGTTCTTCCAAAGTGATGCTTGATTTCCTCAAAATAGCTCGTTCAGCCCTCAGTTGTGTGATCAGCCAGCTCTCACAGTGTCAGTCTGTTTACGCTTCACAGCAACGCACCTGGCTTCTTTTCTCTCCAGAACGTCAAACCCCAAAAGTTCTTTTAACTGTGGCTTCTTTCTATCTGTTAATACATTACAATGTATGTATGCGATACAGTTGACAATGACAAGGCACATTAATCAAACTGTCTGTCTTCATACCCGGAGTCACACAACTGTTATTCCTCTGCAGTCCCGGGCCAGGTTAAAGCAGACATGGTCTACATATGAATATAAGTACTGAAGACTTCATCCAGAAAGGCTCCTAATCACTCTCTCAGAGGAGTCTTTAATCACTCTCTCAGAGGGCTTTATCTCTCAGAGGAGTCTTTTAGGGAGTCGGGGGAGCAGCGAGATTTCCCTCGTCTTCAATTTCTTCTCACACTCCGATAACTCATGTTTAACCTCCAGCTTTCAGAGGAAGTCGCCTCAGAAGGGGAATGTAGCTGGTAGCTAGTCTGCCTAACCCTCCCTGGCGCCCTACACACTCCTCTGTGCCCCTCCCTGGCGCCCTACACACTCCCCTGTGCCCCTCCCTGGCGCCCTACACACTCCTCTGTGACCCTCCCCTCCCTGGCGCCCTACACACTCCTCTGTGCCCCTCCCCTCCCTGGCGCCCTACACACTCCTCTGTGCCCCTCCCTGGCGCCCTACACACTCCTCTGTGCCCCTCCCTGGCGCCCTACACACTCCTCTGTGCCCCTCCCCTCCCTGGCGCCCTACACACTCCTCTGTGACCCTCCCTGGCGCCCTACACACTCCCCTGTGCCCCTCCCCTCCCTGGCGCCCTACACACTCCTCTGTGCCCCTCCCCTCCCTGGCGCCCTACACACTCCCCTGTGCCCCTCCCCTCCCTGGCGCCCTACACACTCCTCTGTGCCCCTCCCTGGCGCCCTACACACTCCTCTGTGCCCCTCCCCTCCCTGGCGCCCTACACACTCCTCTGTGCCCCTCCCCTCCCTGGCGCCCTACACACTCCTCTGTGACCCTCCCCTCCCTGGCGCCCTACACACTCCTCTGTGACCCTCCCTGGCGCCCTACACACTCCTCTGTGACCCTCCCTGGCGCCCTACACACTCCTCTGTGACCCTCCCTGGCGCCCTACACACTCCTCTGTGACCCTCCCCTCCCTGACGCCCTACACACTCCTCTGTGACCCTCCCTGGCGCCCTACACACTCCTCTGTGCCCCTCCCTGGCATGGTGCCAGTGACTGACCTTTGACCTCACTTGGTCTCCACAGACGACCCCTCTGGTCTGATTCAGCTCAATGGAAACAAGCTGTGAAGCAGTCGGACACTCGCCAAGGGACGTTTAACCTCACAAATTGTTTAAAAGCCGATACATTCCCTGACCCTCCCCCCCCCCCCCCCCCGCCCCCTGGTTGTGTGTTCACCGATTATTCACCTGAGGGACGATTCACAGGGAATATGGGAAAGTCACCACCTCTTGTGTGTCTTCTAAAGTCTTATAAAGTGAGCTGAGCTGAGCTAACAGACTCTGAGCTAACAGACTCTGAGCTAACAGACTCTGAGCTAACAGACTCTGAACCTTTGAGGACGTCCCAGGCCCCATAGCTCGTTCATCATGCCGCCTAGCAGAGCCGTTACAGCCCATCTCCCTCCTTCATAGATCTGTTGTGTGTGTGTGTGTGTGTGTGTGTGTGTGTGTGTGTGTGTGTGTGTGTGTGTGTAGCGGAGTCCATTTGCAGGCGGAAGAGATGTTCCAATGTCACTGCTGTCAACACTCCCGGGGAAAGGATACAATGATAACAGAATTGCACTTACACTTAGATTCTACTTGTGAGACGTAATGTTATTACACAGAGGCGCCGTTAGGAAACATATTGCTGCAGCAGAGAGAATCACCACCGCTGTCTGCAACTGATAGAAATAGTTTTCGCTTGAACGACATCACATCATAGAGCCTCACGCTGGAAGGTGTTTCTCTCAAATGTACTTGGCCATTAGATACTGTAGCTACACCCTTTCCCATTCCTTTATGGCCCATGACAGTTTTTTTCATGACTTTCTCTTTCACTCTTTCTCTCTTTCTCTCTTTCTCTCTTTCTCTCTTTCTCTCTGACTGTGTCTCTTTCCCACATATATTGTAGACTGTGTGTCTGTTTGTTAAGTATTTTCCTCAGGGCAACTGTGAACATTTCATGGATAACATAATATGATGTCCCCCTTGACAAAATGATCACTATCTTATTATCTTTTCAAGGGGGGTAGGCCTATTATATATTTTTGAAGGCGAAGACTAATAGTAGATTGCAAAGGGTTGTGATGCAATAGGAGTGCCATTGAGTATAGTCGCTTGATGAGAAATCTTGACAGCTTTCTTCAGAGGAGAAGATGTTTCATCCAGAGATGAGACGATGTTGATCATGATGATGATGAGAAGATGTTTTCACACAACGGTTTCATGCCCTCTGCAAAATATAGCAAATTGTTCACTTGTGCTGCGCTCATTTGAATTCCAGATTCAATTATAGTGTTGTTAGAGGACCTGGATGTGATCTATGCCCATCACACAAATACATTCTGTTATAGTCTATCACAATACACAAGCTCCCCTATGGTACATAATGTCCCTTATGATACACAAGCTCCCCTATGGTACATAAGTTCCCCTATGATACATAAGTTCCCTATGATACATAAGTTCCCCTATGATACATAAGTTCCCCTATGTGGCGTTAAGTCTGTTTGTCTTCAGGACGCGGGGTAGGAATGTGATAAACTAAACCACAGAGGAGAAGTCAGTACTGCTGCAGCTAAGACCTTAAAAAAGACCTTCTCTTAAAAGCTGCATTTGTCTGTGTGCCGGCCTGGGTAAAGAAATCCATTCATCTGTGTTCTGCTCCGGCTCTGTGAAGCTCGGTGGAGCTCGGCTGTTATTGTGTTCTGTAAAGTGCTCGGGGAGAGTATAATTAAAAAATGAGAGCTCAAGGCCGTTGTAATTCAACAACAAAAGGAAACCTACGAACGTGTTGTTCAATGTGGCCAAACTAATAATGTGTCTCCTGGCGAGCGTCTGGCCTTCAGTGTTGTGGAAATAATGTTGTGCTGTGGAGGTGGCGATTACCGACATGGTCCTTTAGCGATGGTCTAATCGTGGGGGTGTGGGGGGGGTCAATGCCTCTCCTGTCCTCCCGGCTGGTTTCCTGATACCACCAGGACCCAGTATGGATTTTGTTTTATGCAGCGTCGAGCTTTCTTCCAGATGATTGGCTAATCAATGCACAATTAGCTCCGATACAAGACAGCGGCTCAGTGGTGTTTTAATTCAGGCGTAACTCGCTACGCTCTCTCTGTCCCGTGTAAACGGACACATCGATTAGGTCATTATCATTATCAGGTCGTTATCTATGATTATCTATCCACAAAGCATGAAGATCAATCTGTTCAGTGTACCGTTTCTGCAGCCTGGGTTGTTACTCTTCACAGATGACACTGACGTTTGGTTAGAGACATCGGTATGATGATGTGTAACGTGTAATTAGCATCAAAACATTATCGATTATGTGGTGCTAATGTGCCAGGGCGCCAGTGAGCTGATGTGAGGCGCAGTAGACCAAGTCTCTGCCTTTGCGCCGCACTTATTTAGAAATTAGAAATAGAAAATACTAATGGGGCGGCTGTGTCTCAGGAGGTAGAGGCTGTGTCTCAGGAGGTAGAGGCTGTGTCTCAGGAGGTAGAGGCTGTGTCTCAGGAGGTAGAGGCTGTGTCTCAGGAGGTAGAGGCTGTGTCTCAGGAGGTAGAGGCTGTGTCTCAGGAGGTAGAGGCTGTGTCTCAGGAGCTAGAGGCTGTGTCTCAGGAGGTAGAGGCTGTTTCTCAGGAGGTAGAGGCTGTTTCTCAGGAGGTAGAGGCTGTGTCTCAGGAGGTAGAGGCTGTTTCTCAGGAGGTAGAGGTTGTGTCTCAGGAGGTAGAGGCTGTGTCTCAGGAGGTAGAGGCTGTGTCTCAGGAGGTAGAGGCTGTGTCTCAGGAGGTAGAGCCGGTGTCTAAAGATCGCAAGGTCGGCAGATCGGCGGTTCGGGCCCCGGCTGTCCTTGGGCAAGACACTGAACCCCAAATTGCTCCCAGTGAGCGGGCCGGCGCCTTGCATGGTAGCTTGGCCGCCATTGGTGTGTGAATGTGTGTGTGAATGGGTGAATGAGAGGCCGTTGTAAAGCGCTTTGGATAAAGGCATAGCTATATAAGGGCAGTCCATTTACTAAGACATTTTTTTAAGGCGATAAACCAGAGATGATAAACTACTGGCCAGATCTGACTGATAATGTGCCGTCTGATGAAGGACTTGAGAAACGTGGGGCCGTGTAGTAGCCTACTATCAGTAATGTTGTCCAAAAAATAAAGAAAAAACAATAATAATCTTGCCCTAAAACAATGGTACTCTATGTCTGTATGTCTGTATGTCTGTACGTCTCTTTGTGCTGTTTTAGCGTTTCTCCAGAGTAACCTTGTGCTGGGTTGACATTTTAGGACAACCAGAGGGAGAGCACGTCCACGCGTACATGCCAGACATGATGGGGGCTGGCAGCTCTCCTGAGCAGTAGCAGCAGTTTGTAGTGGAACGGCCCTCAGCGCCCCTGCGCTCTCTGGGAGGAGACCCCGTGGCTGCAGACCTTCCTTAACAGAACAGTCAACTCCGTTTGGTTTCTTAACCAGAAATCCAGATCTGCCAGCAGTCACATGACCCTGCTCTGAGAGGACCAGTCACATGACCCTGCTCTGAGAGGACCAGTCACATGACCCTGCTCTGAGAGGACCAGTCACATGACCCTGCTCTGAGAGGACCAGTCACATGACCCTGCTCTGAGAGGACCAGTCACATGACCCTGCTCTGAGAGGACCAGTCACATGACCCTGCTCTGAGAGGACCAGTCACATGACCCTGCTCTGAGAGGACCAGTCACATGAATAGGGATACTTATGGCATGAAGGGTTAATGGGTCACTGTTTACACTACAGTCTGGTACCTACTCACTACCCAAAAACATGTCACAGTGTTTACATGTTTACATGTCGCTGGCTGTAAGATGTCATCATCATCTTCCTCAATTGTTTTTATTTCATAAACTAGGTTTAGTGAGGAAATATACCCCCAGGGTCTACACACACACACACACACACACACACACACACACACACACACACACACACACACACACACACACATACACACACATACACACACACACACACACACACACACACACACACACACACACACACACACACACACACACACACAGCTAATTGGTGAATCTTGTTCCATTAGTCTGGCAGGTTAGTGATGCTCATGACTCCTGACACCTCTGCTCTGATTGGCTGATCCACTTCAGGCCCGGGGCCACCTGGGTGTAGCTGCTATCTGTCATCACGCTGTCACTGTGTGTGTGTGTGTGTGTGTGTGTGTGTGTGAGAGAGAGAGAGCGGTGTGTGTGTGTGTCTATGTGTAGACACACAGAATACTGAGTATGTGTAAAAAAGGACAGGACATTGCATCTGAAATAGATGTCAGACCCTATAATACGAACAGCTAAATCAATCACAGTATTTGGTGTTGGTGTGTTCATGTTCATTATTCATATCGGTTTGAAGATGGTTGTAAATACTGTAGTAGACATGCAGCCCCCCAGAACTGGGAGGGCGTTTGAGAGTTCCTCTCTCTTCCATGCTTGATAGCTGGTGCAACCTTCCCATTGAGGTATATGATCATAATAATATTAATAATAATAATAATAATAATAATAATAATAATATATAACAGTAACCAGTATGTTGTAAAGCTATACCGTTGGGAAAACTCACTATTGAATTATTCACTTTATATCACTATAAAATGATATCACGATAACATTATTATTCAAATGAAAATATAATAAAATAAAATTGGGTTTAATCTGTCTTGAATTTCCCTGCGAGAAACTCTTTCCTCTATTCCCATCCAGTGGAGATATGCAGCCATGTTGTTTACTTATTAAAACTGAAATAAACCTAACACGAACCTCTTCCAGGGGTGGTTTAAATATAATTGCTAATCCATGTTTTAACCAGGTTTAAAATGACTGGTGCTACAGACTTGATATAAACCAGGTTTAAACCTGGATTACCAGAGGCTTAGATTTAAACCAGGGTTAAATTAAACTAGGTTTAAAAGGTTTAGGGCCAGTTTCAGAGACAAGGCTTAAGCCTAGTCCTGGACTAAATCACACTTTCAATGTAAAATCTCCATTGAAGATGTTTTTTAGTCTAGGATTAGGCTTAAGCCTTGTCTGTGAAACCGGCCCTTAAGGTTTAAGCTAGGATTAAAGTTTGGTGCAACAGGATTAGTAGATAAGCCTTGATTTAAACAGTTTAAAAGTTAAACCATGTTGGTGCAACCCAGCTATAGTCTGTCAGAGTTGTAACCATGCCAACATCAAGGAACATCAGTTAACAAGTCAACAAGACAAACGTCCATCTTGGCGAGCGACGCCCGTTCCTCTGTGAGGTGCTGCTGCAGGACCTGAATGGCATGAATGTGTGTCTTACCTTCCTCGGGGCAGATGTGTGTGTCTTACCTTCCTCAGGGCAGATGTGTGTCTTACCTTCCTCAGGGCAGATGTGTCAATGCCAGGGAAACGCCACAGGTGTCTGGATGAACTTTGAGTAATCTGGAGCTCAGTGGACCAAAGCACGTCTCAGTCACATCTCATCCAGGGCCTTCAGTAAATCCTTCTGTCAGATTCACTTAATCGAGGAGTTCAAGACACATTAACAACATTCAGACAGACAAACAAACACACCAGGTCCTGACCTGACCTGACCTGACCTGACCTGACCTGACCTGACCTGACCTGACCTGACCTGACCTGACCTGACCTGACCTGACCTGACCTGACCTGACCTGACCTGACCTGACCTGACCTGACCTGACCTGACCTGACCTGACCTGACCTGACCTGACCTGACCTGACCTGACCTGACCTGACCTGACCTGACCTGACCTGACCTGACCTGACCTGACCTGACCTGACCTGACCTGACCTGGACTACTGACTCAGAGTGGCACCGTTTTCAGGAAAAACAAAAGACGTCTCTATCTCTCTGTCACCTTCATCCATCTCTCATTAGCTTGCTGAGCTATGGGAACAACTTTATCTCTCCAAACATTGACTGACCCAGACAAGGTTCAACACGAGAGACCTCCATATCTGTCAGGAACGTTGTAGAGACAAGCACAGCGGCTTATGTCTGTATATATATATATATATCTGCAGGGTTGCACTAGACTAGACCTTGATCTGATCTTGCTCCTGATAAGACCAGATTAGATTCAGTTTTATTGTCATTGCACAGAGTACAAGTACTGAGACAAGCAAAGTGGTTTGGCATCTAAATAAAACATTTAATTAAAAAGTCATTCTTCTGGCACGACGACTGCCAACCGCCCCAGGCCTGAGAATAGATGACTGTCCTCTATGAGGAGTGGATGGATGAGTCACTTAGTCAAATGTGTTGATTGTAAGTCGCTTTGGAAGGAATGCCAAAAGTGTAAATGTCCATGATATTGTAGACAGTGCGTGGTGTTACAGTGTTGTGTATTACAGTGAGTATAAATAAATGACTATACACAAGATTAATATCAATAATATTGATATGTACGGTTGAATGAATGAATGGTCTTTATTGTCATTGATATAGTACCATACAACGAAATTTGGGAAACATGTCACATTGAAGGGCAATAGGTCTTGAGG
>NC_137684.1:32069566-32074566 GCF_963989245.1 Nansenia antarctica | reverse complement strand
ATGTATTCTTCTTAACCTGTCCTCTATTCTTCAGTGTTGTTTTATTCACAACATCACTTGTTAGATGTTTTAGGCTTACAGAATGTAGTAATACCATAATATACGCTAGGCCTCCTTCCACACAGTTATAGTGTGGGGCGGCTGTGTCTCAGGAGGTAGAGTCTGTGTCTCAGGAGGTAGAGGCTGTGTCTCAGGAGGTAGAGTCTGTGTCTCAGGAGCTAAAGGCTGTGTCTCAGGAGGTAGAGGCTGGGGGAGGTAGAGGCTGGTGGAGGTAGAGGCTGTGTCTCAGGAGGTAGAGGCTGTGTCTCAGGAGGTAAAGGCTGTGTCTCAGGAGGTAGAGGCTGTGTCTCAGGAGGTAGAGGTTGTGTCTCAGGAGGTAGAGGCTGTGTCTCAGGAGGTAGAGGCTGTGTCTCAGGAGGTAGAGGTTGTGTCTCAGGAGGTAGAGGCTGTGTCTCAGGAGGTAGAGGCTGTGTCTCAGGAGGTAGAGGCTGTGTCTCAGGAGGTAGAGGCTGTGTCTCAGGAGGTAGAGGCTGTGTCTCAGGAGCTAAAGGCTGTGTCTCAGGAGGTAGAGCCGCCGTCTAATGATCACAAGGTTGGTAGATCGGTGGTTCGAGCCCCGGCTGGACACATGTCGAAGTGTCCTTGGGCAAGACACTGAACCCCAAATTGCTCCCAGTGAGCGGGCCGGCGCCTTGCATGTTAGCTTGCTGCCATCGGTGTGTGAATGTGTGTGTGAACGGGTGAATGAGAGGCCGTTGTAAAGTGCTTTGGAATAAGGCGCTATATAAGTCAGTCTATATAAGTCAGTCTCTATAAGTCATCTATATAAGTCAGTCTATATAAGTCATCTATATAAGTCATCTATATAAGTCAGTCTATATAAGTCAGTCTATATAAGTCATCTATATAAGTCAGTCTATATAAGTCATCTGTATAAGTCAGTCTATATAAGTCATCTGTATAAGTCAGTCTATATACGTCATCTGTATGAGTCAGTCTGTTTACCATTTAAAGGAGATGTTCTGATGGTCTGTGAGACTATCTCTGACAGGTGGCAGCTGATGCTGTTGTGATCAAACACAGTGTCGATTTTCACCTGTTACTAATTATTGAAAGTGGAATGTCGTAGGTGTTTGTGTTGGTCGGGGCAGAGGCACTTAGTTGCGACATCGAATTACCAGAATGGTCTTTGCACAAGGTGTTAGTGCTGCACAGCGTAGGTGTGTGTGTGTGTGTGTGTGTGTGTGTGTGTGTGTGTGTGTGTGTGTGTGTGTGTGTGTGTGCATGTATGCGTATGTGTGTGTGTGTGTGTGTGTGTGTGTGTGTGTGTGTGCATGTATGCGTATGTGTGTGTGTGTGTGTGTGTGTGCGTGCGTGCGTGCGTGCGTGCGTGCGTGCGTGTGCGTGTGCGTGTGCGTGTGTGTGTGTGTGTGTGTGTGTGTGTGCACTCTAGCAGAAGCACATTGGGGTATGTGAGACAGTGAGACGTGACGACAGTGAGCCGCTGTGTGCAGAACCAGGGAGCTGAATATAAATATATTCACTCCAACACACATGACAGCAGACCCACTGACATCACATGACAGCAGACCCACTGACATCACGTTCACATGACAGCAGACACACTGACATCACATGACAGCAGACCCACTGACATCACGTTCACATGACAGCAGACCCACTGACATCACACTGACCCACTGACATCACGTTCACATGACAGCAGACCCACTGACATCACACTGACCCACTGACATCACGTTCACATGACAGCAGACCCACTGACATCACGTTCCAGGTCTGCTCTGTGCCTCTCCTCCTCTCTCTGCTCTGTGCCTCTCCTCCTCTCTCTGCTCTGTGCCTCTCCTCTCTCTCCTCTGTGCCTCTCCTCTCTCTCTCTCCTCTGTGCCTCTCCTCTCTCTGCTCTGTGCCTCTCCTCTGTGCCTCTCCTCCTCTCTCTGCTCTGTGCCTCTCCTCTTCTCTCCTCTTCTCTCTCCTCTGTGCCTCTCCTCTCTCTCCTCTGTGCCTCTCCTCTCTCTCTCTCCTCTGTGCCTCTCCTCTTCTCTCTGCTCTGTGCCTCTCCTCTTCTCTCTGCTCTGTGCCTCTCCTCTGTGCCTCTCCTCTCTCTCCTCTCTCTCCTCTATGCCTCTCCTCTGTGCCTCTCCTCTGTGCCTCTCCTCTCTCTCCTCTGTGCCTCTCCTCTGTGCCTCTCCTCTGTGCCTCTCCTCTCTCTCCTCTGTGCCTCTCCTCTGTGCCTCTCCTCTCTCTCCTCTGTGCCTCTCCTCTCTCTCCTCTGTGCCTCTCCTCTCTCTCCTCTGTGCCTCTCCTCTTCTCTCCTCTGTGCCTCTCCTCTGTGCCTCTCCTCTCTCTCCTCTGTGCCTCTCCTCTCTCTCCTCTGTGCCTCTCCTCTCTCTCCTCTGTGCCTCTCCTCTTCTCTCTCCTCTGTGCCTCTCCTCTCTCTCCTCTGTGCCTCTCCTCTTCTCTCTCCTCTGTGCCTCTCCTCTCTCTCCTCTGTGCCTCTCCTCTTCTCTCCTCTGTGCCTCTCCTCTGTGCCTCTCCTCTCTCTCCTCTGTGCCTCTCCTCTCTCTCCTCTGTGCCTCTCCTCTCTCTCCTCTGTGCCTCTCCTCTTCTCTCTGCTCTGTGCCTCTCCTCTCTCTCCTCTGTGCCTCTCCTCTCTCTCCTCTGTGCCTCTCCTCTCTCTCCTCTGTGCCTCTCCTCTGTGCCTCTCCTCTCTCTCCTCTGTGCCTCTCCTCTGTGCCTCTCCTCTGTGCCTCTCCTCTGTGCCTCTCCTCTCTCTCTCTCCTCTGTGCCTCTCCTCTTCTCTCTGCTCTGTGCCTCTCCTCTGTGCCTCTCCTCTGTGCCTCTCCTCTGTGCCTCTCCTCTGTGCCTCTCCTCTCTCTCTCTCCTCTGTGCCTCTCCTCTTCTCTCTGCTCTGTGCCTCTCCTCTTCTCTCTCCTCTGTGCCTCTCCTCTCTCTGCTCTGTGCCTCTCCTCTGTGCCTCTCCTCTTCTCTCTCTGCTCTGTGCCTCTCCTCTGTGCCTCTCCTCTTCTCTCTGCTCTGTGCCTCTCCTCTGTGCCTCTCCTCTTCTCTCTCCTCTGTGCCTCTCCTCTTCTCTCTGCTCTGTGCCTCTCCTCTGTGCCTCTCCTCTCTCTGCTCTGTGCCTCTCCTCTTCTCTCTGCTCTGTGCCTCTCCTCTTCTCTCTCCTCTGTGCCTCTCCTCTCTCTCCTCTGTGCCTCTCCTCTGTGCCTCTCCTCTCTCTCCTCTGTGCCTCTCCTCTCTCTCCTCTGTGCCTCTCCTCTGTGCCTCTCCTCTCTCTCCTCTGTGCCTCTCCTCTCTCTCCTCTGTGCCTCTCCTCTGTGCCTCTCCTCTGTGCCTCTCCTCTGTGCCTCTCCTCTCTCTCCTCTGTGCCTCTCCTCTCTCTCCTCTGTGCCTCTCCTCTGTGCCTCTCCTCTCTCTCCTCTGGGTGTTGGTTTGTGTGTCAGAAAGCCGGTTGAGGATCAGTGGACCTGAACAGTGACTGATGTTGTTGACATCACAGACTCAGTGACGTGACAAGGGGGTTACAGACTGTAATGTGACAGAGGTGATACTACAGCATGGTATTGGGTTAGAACAGATTGATTTTAAAATTATAATTATATTTAGATGAGACACTTTTCGTAAGACAGAGTTAATAACTTGTGTTCATGAATATGACTATATTGATATGATGATTAATATGATGTGATACTATATCTGATACTAGATCTGTTATTACAGGGTTGATATACAGCTAAGACAGAGTTTTACAGCCGATACTGCCAGGCTTGAACAGAGGATTCTGTGTTTAGCTGTTTTTGCAAGTGGGTCATCTGTGTGTTTGTGTCTGTGAGGCAGTAATGTGGATGTCCTGGATATGTGCAAGTAAACTCACAGACATGCAATATTTATTTGTGGCCTTGAGCCATCCAGCTTTGACTGAGGAGCTGCTTTTGTGTGTCTGGACCCTCGTTGGACAGCAGCTTTCATGAACTGGAGAAAGAAGATCCAGAAGAAACATCCTGGGCTTGTAACGTGTTGTTTTCCTCGTAGAAAAGGTTGTATAAAGATGTGGGTGATAGGCAGTGCCCTGCATACGTAATGGATCTTCTTTGTTGGGCTCTAGACTCAAAACGTTTGGATTTTAAATCGAACAATTACTATGGGGTTAAAGTACAGATGGTCAGCTTTAGGAGTATTTTGGGGATTCAGAAATGAAATGAGGGTGTGGGGCAGGGGGGAGAGAGGCACTGTTGGCTAGTCACTCATTTCTACAACATCCAACACTTTATGCCACTGCCAAGAAAGGAGAGGACGGAGAGATCACCCGTCTCTGTGTCTAATTCAGAGCCCAGGCTACTGGCCTTAGACGTCAGTGTGAGGGATCAGAGCTCACTGCTGGCTGCAGATCATTCCAGCGCAGATCTGTTGTGTTCTTACACACACACACCACAATGCAATCTGTGTATTTGCTCTATTATGACAGCAAAATAATTAGTTACAATCCGCCATTTCAGAAAGTAAGATGCTCTCTCAGCTCTCATGAACAGTACTCAAGTTGTAAAAGAAGATCAGGGGGGATGGGGGATTTGATCATATGGGGACAGTTTTAGCATCCTCACAGCGTCAGTGACTTCAGTGTCAGTGACTTCAGCGTCAGTGACTTGGTGGTAAAAATGCCATTGCATGTGTGCGTGCCCCCCCCCCCCCTCGCCCACAGTATTTTACTCAATATGCGCAAAACTAAATGTTGAAATAGCAGTAATACCACATTCATTGATAAAATGATGGAAAGGGGGGATGGCAGTTTTAGAAGGGGGATGATTTTGACTGTTTTTATTTCTGGGGGGGGGGTGCCATCCCCCCTCATCCCCCCTCATCCCCCCCATCCCCCCTCACCTCCCCTCATCCCCCCCTCATCCCCCCCATCCCCCCTCATCCCCCCTCATCCCCCCTCACCTCCCCTCATCCCCCCCCATCCC
>NC_137684.1:32016473-32069366 GCF_963989245.1 Nansenia antarctica | reverse complement strand
AACAGGAAACTATTTGAACACAGTTAGTACCACATACATGTGATTCATCGATGACGACATCTGCCGTCGTTGGCAAAGAGAAACTCTCCGATACGTTTTTTGAACAAATATCGAATAAGACGACCTTGATTGAAGTAGTTCCTATGTCTATCCCTAGTACATATTTCGCCATCGTTGCTAATAAGTTTACCGGTAGCTTGTGGCTTCTGTTTGTAAATAGAGAGACAGCTTCTTGTCTCAATGTTTAAATGCATTAATACTGTTTTATACTCAATACAAAATAAAATAATATATTTAGATGTCTTTAAAAGAACAAACTGATTAAATTACTTAAGGCCAAACTGATTGCATCACTTATTAAGCCACTATCCCTATAACAATAGATCAATAGATCGACATCAAGTAGAATACTGATGACTAGTGACCAGTCAAGACCATTGGACTCCAGGATATCTTTGAGCTCCTGCATGAGGGCTGATGAGTTGGCGATGTTTACTTTCCTGCTGACTAGGTGTTGTGTTGTTACTTTGGCCAGATCATCATCAAAAAATCGAACAAGGCTTCTGCCTCCGATTGGCTAGAAGTCGTTGGTTGGCTTGAGCAATGTGATACCATTGGTAGGCGGAACTGTCTCTTTGCTGAAGATGACTCTTTAAATTACGATGTACAACAACAAATAGCATGTGATTTTTTAATTCACATTTTTAATATATTTTTTGCTCAAAATTCCCCCGCGCCGGAAATCCGGCACCGTGCCGGAGAACTTGCCCTGTGTATGTGTGTGTGTGTGTGTGGTCACTAACCAATAAAAAACCAAGGGTGTGTAAAGGCATGTCAGCCTGACAGACATAATAACACAGATTGATTCAGTGATGTTTATTTATACTCTGTGGTCTGCTGATCTAATTATCACTCAGAGTCAAACTCAAGCCAAACTATGTCATGCACCCAGAACCAGAACCCACACCAGGCCTCTGGACCTCTCTGCCAGACCAGGGATGTCTAAGAGCTGCTCAGACCGTTGGGCCTTTGATATGATATGATATTTAAGCGTTATGTAACGAGAAGCCGTGGTATATTGTGGATATCGGCACAGCTAGCGGGGTGGTTAGGCGCTAAGCGGAGTGCCGTTATATATACACCCCCTAGCTGTGCCGATATCCACCATGTACCACGGATTCTCGTAACATCTGGTTCTGACCTGTAACAACGTTTCTTCTGTGCTAGACACGACGACTACCTCCTCAGAGTGCAGTACTACACTCTCTCTCTCCCCCTCCCCCACACCCTCTCTCTCTCTCCCTCCCCCACACCCTCTCTCTCTCTCTCCCTCCCCCACACCCTCTCTCTCCCTCCCCCACACCCTCTCTCTCTCTCTCTCCCTCCCCCACACTCTCTCTCACCCTCCCCCACACCCTCTCTCTCTCCCTCCCCCACACCCTCTCTCTCTCTCTCCCTCCCCCACACACTCTCTCTCTCTCCCTCCCCCACACCCTCTCTCTCCCTCCCCCACACCCTCTCTCTCCCTCCCCCACACCCTCTCTCTCCCTCCCCCACACCCTCTCTCTCTCCCTCCCCCACACTCTCTCTCTCTCCCTCCCCCACACTCTCTCTCTCTCCCCCACACCCTCTCTCTCTCTCCCCCACACCCTCTCTCTCTCCCTCCCCCACACTCTCTCTCTCTCCCTCCCCCACACCCTCTCTCTGTGGTGAGCCAGAGAGAATATTTTTTTGTTACGAGGCAGAATACCGTATGACTCTAAACGCTCCAGACAGTAGCATGCTAACGCTAACATTCCTCATCTGGCTCCGTTTCTCCCTCCTCTCACTCTCTCCATCCCATCACTCTTTCTCTCACAACCTCCCTCCCCTCTCATCATCCTTTCTGCCACCCACCCTCTCTCTTTCCATCTCCCTCCCTCCCTCCCTCCCTCTCTCTGGTGAGTGTGTATACAGTAGCTGTGTGCTGCATGTTGATGTCAGTGTGTCCCCGGTTCACCTGTCTGCTGCCGTTCTGCAGAGGCACAGAGGGACTCACACACACACACACACACACACTCCTTCTTACACACTCACTCACACACACACACTCATATCTTCTGTGTCTCAGTAGCGTCTGTCTGTCTGTCTGTCTGTCTGTCGACTATGTCGGTCACATCTACTAAATTATGGCGAGTCTGTGTGTCGATTCAAACACTTCTGTCTGTCTCTATCAAGCTCGTTCTCGTTTAAAGTCTGTAAATTTAAGATAAGATCTTGCTCTGTGTTTTTATTTTCTCTGCGTCTGTTCCTCATCTCCCCTCCTCTCTTTCTGCCTATCCTTTGCTCTATTTCTCCCTCTTCCTCTTCCTCTCTCTCTCTCTCTCATTCCTTATCCATGACAGTCTATGGCTTCTTCCCTCCTGCTCTACCACACAAGCCAACAGTAACAGTTTGTCCAACCAGATTCTCCTTTTCTCTGTCTCTCTCTCTTCCACTCCCTCTCTTTCTCTCCTTCCCAGGGTATATATAGGAATCTTGAGGTTAATTTCAATACCTTTCTAAGACTTTTTAAAGACCTTGTCAATATTTTTCCAGACCCCACCGCCACTTCGAGCTGTAACCGTTAACATCAGTGACACCTTTAACTTTTTAGTTTGAGACAGTTTTAGTTTGCAATAGACTAGACCACCTATCATGCAACAGAATTTCCGGTTCATTCTTTGTTTTTTAATAAAACCAATACATTCTTACAAAAAGGTTTTTAGGACTCAAACTCTTTGGACTAAGAGTTACTCTTTGGAGTCTAATTCAGAAAAATAGCTACAAAATTCAAGACCTCATAAAATCGTGATAAGACTTTTTAATACTTATTAAGGGTCTTGATTTTCCCAAAATTGATTTATCAACTTTTAATACTTTTCAAGACACCGCGGACACCCTGCCTTCCCCTCTCTCTGTCGTCTCAGAAGCCACAGTGGGAGAGACACACAGCCTGAGAGCACAGGCGCTCAGGGTGAGAAGCAAACCTCCCTCTCCCATGTGTTTGTGTGTGTGTTTGTGTGCGTGTGTGTATGCGTGTGTGTGTTTGTGTGTGAAAGAGAGTGAAAGACAGAGAGAGAGAGAGAGAGAGAGAGAGAGAGGGAGAGGGTTAGGTTAACAGAAGGTGGTTAACAGCATTAGGGTTAGGGTTAGGTTAACAGACCATAATTGCTTTGCACTTGATTAGTTGAATCAGGTGTGCTGGTGGTGGAACAGATCAAATGTGTGGAACGGCTGGTGGTCCCCGAGGAGAGGGTTGAGAAACACTGATCTATAGGATCCAAACCAACACTTGTGCCATAAATCAGAATGGAACACTATGACACCTCTCACACAGGCAGAGCGACAGAAGTGCCGGTCATTTGTGTGTGTGTGTGTGTGTGTGTGTGTGTGTGTGTGTGTGTTTGGGGGTGGGGGGGCTGACCGTGTTGGGGGGGGGTGACCGTGTCGCCTGGTGGTGTGACATGATCTCACTCTCACTCCCTCCTCCAGAACTCATTTAAACATAGGAGGACACGCTTTCTCACACTTTCACACACACACACACACACACACACACACACACACACACACACACACACACACCCGTGCACTGTGGGTCACCATAGCAACGGCCCACTCCAATGTGACAATGCTCTGCCGGAATTTCCAGCCGGATCTGCGATGTATTCCCAAGCTGAGGGGGGGAGGGGCTCTGAGGGAGGGGGTGGGGGGAGGAGGGGAGGGGGGGAGGAGGGGAGGCTGTGTTGGATGATTTCTTGGCATATAAAGTATGGGCAGCACCCCCAATTGATGAAGCTTTCTGAGTCAAAAGAGGAAGAGATGAGGAGGGAGGCCAGGCCAAAAGACCCCCCAAAACACGCATACACACACACACGCACGCACACACACACGCACGCACGCGCACGCACGCACGCACGCACGCACGCACGCACGCACGCACGCACGCACGCACGCACGCACGCACACACACACACACACACACACACACACACACACACACACACACACACACACACACACACACACACACACACACACACACACACACACACACACACACACACACACACACACACACACACACACACACACACACACACACACACACACACACACACCCAGGCATGCACACCCTGTAATATGCCAAGACATTTAACAGCTCACACAGTAAAGCTCCTGTTACAGTATCTGTATGCGCAGCGTGGAAATGCAGAGTGAAGCAAACAACCAACCGCAGAGCAACGGCAGAGCTTTCTGTCTGAGCAACGACCTGAGTCGTTCCCATGTTAGGGTTAGGCCCGGGATGGGGTTAGGGTTAGGCCCGGGATGGGGTTAGGGTTAGGCCCGGGATGGGGTTAGGGTTAGGCCCGGGATGGGGTTAGGGTTAGGCCCGGGATGGGGTTAGGGTTAGGCCCGGGATGGGGTTAGGGTTAGGCCCGGGATGGGGTTAGGGTTAGGCCCGGGATGGGGTTAGGGTTAGGCCCGGGATGGGGTTAGGGTTAGGCCCGGGATGGGGTTAGGGTTAGGCCCGGGATGGGGTTAGGGTTAGGCCCGGGATGGGGTTAGGGTTAGGCCCGGGATGGGGTTAGGGTTAGGCCCGGGATGGGGTTAGGGTTAGGCCCGGGATGGGGTTAGGGTTAGGCCCGGGATGGGGTTAGGGTTAGGCCCGGGATGGGGTTAGGGTTAGGGTTAGGGTTAGGGTTAGGGTTAGGCCCGGGATGGGGTTAGGGTTAGGCCCGGGATGGGGTTAGGGTTAGGCCCGGGATGGGGTTAGGGTTAGGCCCGGGATGGGGTTAGGGTTAGGCCCGGGATGGGGTTAGGGTTAGGCCCGGGATGGGGACACATCACTGTCTAACTGTGCTCACGTGTGGTGCCTCTCACGTCTCTCCAGGGAAGTTCAATCTAACCTATAACCCTAAAAAAAAGGGCACAAGTTTACCCCCTGTTGTATTACTAATCAGTCAAGATTTTCAACATAGCTAATTGTTTGCATTGGTTCTGTTTTGATTCAATCTTATTTATCAGATGAATTGAGCTGACATTCATTGCTGATTTGTTATAATGATAATAATAATAATAATAATAATAATAATAACTTGCAATCCTAACACTGTGAGTTCGAGGCGGAATTGCATCAATTTTGACAAAAGTTATTTTAGTTTGCCTTACCCTTATCGTAACCACTTGAAGTGAATGCCTAAAGGCTAACGTTAGCTAAGGCTAGGTAAGTACTACCTTGTATGCTAAAGCTATTTCCCCCCTTTTTTGTTTGTTGAGGAACACTGCTTCTACACACACACACACACACACGCTCTTCCATATCCTGGTCATCTACGTGCTTCTCCTAGTCTGAAGCCTCACGCCAAGTTCAGATGTGGACTATTTTAAAGTGATTGAGGAACATTTGTATAATTTCAGTCACTGGTTCTATAATGTGCAAAAACAGCTGGGACCCTTTTCACGTTTCACGCCATACAGTATGATACGCTACATACATAGCCAAAAGTATGTGGACACAATTATGGTCTGTTTTTCATGGTTTGTGTTAGGTCCCTTAGTTCCAGTGAAGAGAGATCTTAATGCTACAGCATACAACGCCCCCATACACAAAGTGAAGTCACTTTAATGGCCATAAGGATACATTTGATTATAAAGTTAAATATCACAAATGTATCATCTGAGGCAAAGCAAACAGTTTGAGCACTTGAGGAAAGTAGCGACAATACTGTACAAACTCCACACACCACACTTACCACATAACATAGGGAAACTCAGGTCAACTCCAGGCTACGCTGGGTATTTATTTATTTTAACAGCAGATGAAAAACGGACTAAATCCAGTCTAACTGCAATCACTTGAAAAGTGACCCTAACCCTTTTTGCTATACGTTTTGACTGATCCATTATGGTTAATGACCTAGGCTATGATAGCTAACCGTTTGAGGGATTTTTGAGTGTGAAACTAAAAGACTGAGTGAACACACACACACACACACACACACACACACACACACACACACACAGTGGGGGTCCATGGTCATGGCCCTCTGGTAACAGGTGTCTCCTCTGTGTGTCCTATTGTCCAGACGCTCCCCTCCCCCTGAATAACCAGACAATGACGTGTGAGAACTATGAATACCTAAATGATGAATATGTTAACATGGGGGGTAGACTACGTCTGCATGTGTTTAAACATTCATTTCAATATGCCACTTTAACCAGGCACCATTGTTAGCATATGCTCTTTAGGCCCAGGGGGAGGGGTAGCAGACATCTGTCATCAGGCAAGGACAGGTCAACTCTGTCTGCTTCTCTCATCTCAGTACATGGGTAAGAGCATCTCAGTACGTGGGTAAGAGCATCTCAGTACATGGGTAAGAGCATCTCAGTACATGGGTAAGAGCATCTCAGGACATGGGTAAGAGCATTGCATTATGGGTAAGAGCGTTGCCGTAGCAAGGACATGTTCTAATTATGTAACATCAAACTCTCTGATCCAGGTGATTGAAGCTGTAGTTGTGTCACCTCTTGAGTTCTGTCCAGTCTGGTCGTCTGCTGCTAGGAGAGATCTGAGAAAACATCGCTCCAAACAAAGCTGCTAGATCAGCGCTCCACTGTTCAATGCGCACAAATGTTTTGGAAATTCATAGACATCTGGCATGGCTTCCTGTGGAAGATAGATTACAATCCAGTCTTCTGATCTTCTTCAGGAATGTAATAAAGGAGAGAGGGGGGGGGGGGGGGAGGGGGGGAGGACATGCACAGATAAAGCAGGATGTGTGTTGTGTCATGCACATTGTGTTGGTGTAGTTAAAACGTTCTTTGAGAAAAGCATGGAGTTACTGACCCCTCTACCTTCAGTAGGAGCACTGTTCTTAACCCAAGCATTTCTCTTAAGTTCCTCAGCAACAATATGTTAGAAAGATGAGATAATGAAATGAGATGAGATGAGATGTGTCCTTTTTCTAGAGGAAAACTAAATACAATAAAGTGTTTTGATCAGTTTTGGTAGAGTACACAACATAATAGTTTCTGGCCTGTTGCTTTTAAGTTAAATGCAAAAAATGCATTTATACATTTAGAAATGTTTAGAAGTCGTGCTGCAGTCTGTCGTGGTCCTCACAACCCCTTACCATCACTCCAGACCAGGAGGGAGGAGGCCGCAGTGAAGCTGGTCAGGAACATGCATGACGAGGTGCAGCACTGCAGTCTGTCGTGGTCCTGGCGTTGACGACAAGAGATGAGGAGCAGCAGATGACATGTTAAGTAGAAGATGACGGAGCTCTGTGGCTGCAGTCCTGTTAGACATCAGGGGCTTTGGCTTGTCTCAGTGTCTCTGTAGCCTACTGTGCTACTACATCATGGCTGGGTTACCTCTTAAATATATCAAGTTGTACATGTTGGGGCCTTCGTTGCATAAGATGTTCTCGATCACTCCGATACTGAGACGAAAGCAGCTGGCTTACTGTGGACCACTCTCCTCTATTCTCAGACTCTTCACAATTGGATCCAGATACAGATGGTGTCTGCCAGTGAATGCCAGCGTGGACCTGATGCCCTGCCAAGAGCCAGACATCCATTATCTCACAGACAGATTACCCAGAGAGCACTGGGCTGTGTCGTGGGGGTTGCGGAGGGCAATCTATTGACTGTTTCAGTTTCCATACGGGTTTCTATAGGGTCTCTATAGGGTCGAGAGTTTTCTAAAGAGCCAACAAGCTCTCATATTTTGTTTTTCAATACAACCCATTCTTCTATATTTTCCATTCTAGTTCAATTGAAGTTTTTTTTTTTTCCTGAATCGTGTCTCTTTCTCTCAGACACAGTTCAGTTTGACGTCAATCCAAAATACTTAATTTCTCTCTCTCCCTCCCTCCGTCTCTGTCGTTCTCTGTGACTCTGTGACGGTTTTCAATCAGAATCTCACTTCCACCTGATACCCTGCGCACCTGCGGACCCACAGTGATCCGTCACCTTCCTGCCTGACTCTTCCCCGAGGTAATTGGCCAGAGACCGGTGACTTCAGACCTCCCGGAGGGTCAAAAGGACCCGCAGGGACAGATGGTGTGTGTGCCTCAGCAGTGGTGCAGCAACAAGCCAGTTTGTCGTTGTGCACTCACTCGGCTAACGCCACGACAAACGTGGCGTCTCTAGGGGTCAAAGGTCAGTGGGTGTGCAGCGCATGGTGGGGCTCCATAAGCAGAGAGGTGATTGTCTATCGGTCTGCAGCAACACAGACCCAGAAGCTTCTGTTTGTCAGGTGATTGTCTATCGGTCTACAGCAACACAGACCCAGAAGCTTCTGTTGTTGTAAACAGAGGGTTCCAGGGTTCCGTACGGCACCAGAAAGGTAGCCATCGAAAAGTAGCATCAATATTGTCATTAGTTGTTTAGCAAATAACACGTAAGAACACACAAGAACATGTTTTTTGCTGTTCTGACAACATGCAGTTGGTCAGACAAAACCATGTAATACTGTAGCAAACATAAACATCTATGAGCAATATATGTATATACGTATATATATACTATGTGGTGTTCAGTCCTAAAAACTAATAAAACACATATCATGGTTTAATTCAAATCGACGGTGTGCAGGGTTCCCATGCGTCCTTGAAATCCTTGAAAGTTTGTGAATTTGAGATAAAGAAAATCAAGGTCTTAAACTGTGGCGGCTGGTGCTAAACATTTTGGGTGGGGCACAGGTTATGGGGGCATGCTCCACGGGGAAGAATATCAACTTTAAAATCTGGATTTACAGTCGATTTTAGCATGAGAATAGCTCTACCCCCCTGTACAGACCTCGCCATCCCCTCTACCCCCCTGTACAGACCTCTTCATCCCCTCTACCCACCTCTACAGACCTCTTCATCCCCTCTACCCCCCTGTACAGACCTCTTCATCCCCTCTACCCACCTCTACAGACCTCTTCATCACCTCTACCCACCTATACATCCCCTCTACCCACCTCTACAGACCTCTCCATCCCCTCTACCCCCTGTACAGACCTCTCCATCCCCTCTACCCTCCTCTACAGACCTCTTCATCCCCTCTACCCCCCTGTACATACCTCCTCATCCCCCCTACCCCCCTGTACAGACCTCTCCATCCCCTCTACCCCCCTGTACAGACCTCTTCATCCCCTCTACCCCCCTGTACATACCTCCTCATCCCCCCTACCCCCCTGTACAGACCTCTCCATCCCCTCTACCCCCCTGTACAGACCTCTTCATCCCCTCTACCCCCCTGTACAGACCTCTTCATCCCCTCTACCCCCCTGTACAGACCTCTTCATCCCCCCTACCCACCTCTACAGACCTCTTCATCCCCTCTACCCCCCTGTACAGACCTCTTCATCCCCCCTACCCACCTCTACATACCTCCTCATCCCCCCTACCCCCCTGTACAGACCTCTTCATCCCCCCTACCCCCCTGTACAGACCTCTTCATCCCCTCTACCCCCCTGTACAGACCTCTTCATCCCCTCTACCCCCCTGTACAGACCTCTTCATCCCCTCTACCCCCCTGTACAGACCTCTTTATCCCCTCTACCCCCCTGTACAGACCTCTTCATCCCCCCTACCCCCCTGTACAGACCTCTTCATCCCCTCTAGTGAGTGTGTGAGTGTGTGAGTGTGTGTGTGTGTGTGTGTGTGTGTGTGTGTGTGTGTGTGCGCATGTGTGTGTGTGTGTGTGTGTGTGTGTGTGTGTGTGTGCGTGTGCTGAATACATAAACAAACAAGCTAAAAGACGACAATAGAAAACGTACCATGCTGACGATATTACTAAATGTTTGAAGTAGCTTTTATCTTAGCTGACTCTCTTACCTTCAGGTCGAGTTTGTGTATTCTGGCTTCGCAAAACACCAACAGTAGCAGGCTAAACACAGCCGGTGCGGAGATTGCGACCACAAACGAAGTTTGACTTCGGTAATAGGTCCAGTTGTAATATCCTCAAGTTGGGAACAAAAGATGCCTCCTTCTAATCCATTTGTTCAATTTGTTTACAGAAAGAAATCCTCCTAAATCCTCGGTTATACGATTTTCCCATTACATCACATTACTAGCCGCCATAGCGATGGTAAAGCAGGTGAACGAAGCTACGCCGGACATGACGTAAGCACGTACGATTCTTTGTGCATGTCCCAAAACCCCATAGACAATTGACCGAATGGCCTGAAGTTACCAAAATAGATTTTACATGCAAGTCTACGAGAACAGCCTAGTGCAATTTCGAGTAGACTGAAAGTTGCCCCGAAAGGGGCGGGACTTGAAGCTGATTGGAACATACTCCACAGAACACTAGCTGATTGGACTATGATATACTCCACAGAACACTAGCTGATTGGACTATGATATTCAGAAGCAACACTGTCTAGAAGTCATAGAAAAAAAATCTCTCTCTTCTCCCTTTGGTGGGGCATTGCCCAATTGCCCCTAATGAACCAGCCTCCCCTGGTCTTAAACGTTTTTGAAAATAGACATGGGTCATTGAAAGTGCTTGAATTCCCCCCCCCCACCTCTCTCTCTCTCTCTAAGAAAAAAATATATTTTCAAAAATGTTTTACTTAGCTCGTCAACTAGTAAATAAGTCTCTGTGTTGCTTAACTTTACACATATTTCACAATATATTGTTTTGCTGTGCTGTGGTAGAGAAGGCAAGAGACCATCTAGTGTTCACACATTCAAGCCTCTCTTTTTAATTGTTGTCTGTGAGCGGATAGTTCCTATTATATAAATTCTCATCTAGTTCTGTCTCAAACTATGCCGTGTTGGGTCCTTGAATTTGAGGGTATTGAGTCTTGAAAGTCCTTGAAAGGTGCTTGAATGTTTCAGAAGGCGTGGGAGCCCTGGGTGTGAAGAACAGGAGAGAGGGAAGACCCTCCCTGTAGAGGAATGTGAGTCTGGTGTTTGGGTGCACGTGGGGTTTTGTAGGAGTCAGATGTATGGAAGTGATCAGGGGGAACGATGTCTCTCTTTACTGTTTCCAGATTCCCAGAGCCTGTGTCTGGGTCACGGTATGGAGGATGACATCACCGCGTCTGACTCCTCTCTGCTAACACATCTCACATGGTTCTGCTTTACTGCGTTGAGCTCACTCTGAATCCTGCTGGTTTGGACCCAGTGTTTAAAGGTGTACAGTATGCAGGGAGCCACGGGATAGCCTGTTGAGTTGTTCAGCTGTGGGGAAAGTCCTGAGAAAAAGCTTGTCTGGCTCTTTGGACGACATGGACACATGCCTTAGATCTGCTCATGTTCAAGCCTGGACAATCACTCTGAGACCAGGGGGGGTCAGGGCTGTTCCCATCTGTTTGACCATGACAACCAACTCAACATCAGACACACCAGCTATCTCCATGCTCTGGCCCCAGTACACACACACCCATAACACCCTCATAACACCCAACCATGATGACATCACCACCTCCACCCAACCACCATGACATCACCACCTCCACCCAACCACCATGACATCACCACCTCCACCCAACCACCATGACATCACCACCTCCACCCAACCATGATGACATCACCACCTCCAGGGGGGAGGAGCAGGGGGAGGGGGAGGAGGAGGGGGAGGAGGAGGAGGAGGAGGAGCAGGGGGAGGAGGATGAGGAGGAGGAGGAGGAGGGGGAGGAGGAGGAGCAGGGGTAGGAGGAGGAGGAGGAGGAGGAGGAGGAGGGGGAGGGGGAGGAGGAGGAGCAGGGGTAGGAGGAGGAGGAGGAGGAGGAGGAAGGGGAGGAGGAGGAGGAGGAGGAGGGGGAGGGGGAGGAGGAGGAGGAGGAGCAGGGGTAGGAGGAGGAGGAGGAGGAGGAGGAGGAGGAGCAGGGGGAGGAGGAGGAGAGGAGGAGGAGGAGGGGGAGGAGGGGGAGGAGGAGGAGGAGGAGGAGGGGGAGGAGGAGGAGGAGGAGCAGGGGGAGGAGGAGGAGGAGGAGGAGGAGGGGGAGGGGGAGGAGGAGGAGGAGCAGGGGGGGAGGAGGAGGAGGAGGAGGAGGAGGAGGAGGGGGAGGAGGAGGAGGAGGAGGAGTGTCATACTGTACACTGGGACTGGGTAGAGGAGGAGGAGGAGGAGGAGGAGGGGGAGCAGGGGGAGGAGGAGGAGGAGGAGGAGGTGGAGGAGGAGTGTCATACTGTACACTGGGACTGGGTGGAGGAGGAGGAGAAGAGGAGGAGGAGGAGGAGGAGGAGAAGAGGAGGAGGAGGAGGTGGAGGAGGAGGAGGAGTGTCATGCTGTACACTGGGTGGTTGTGCTTTTCAATGCCTGTGTTTTTGTTTGAGAGTTGTGGATAAAGTGAATTCAGTGGCCAAGAAAAAAACAAGACCAATAATATGTTATTCTATAGAACTGTTAATCTGTTCTTCATACTGGAAGGTCTGTTAATCTGTTCTTCATACTGGAAGGTCTGTTAATCTGTTATTCACACTGGAAGGTCTGTTAATCTGTTCTTCATACTGGAAGGTCTGTTAATCTGTTATTCATACTGGAAGGTCTGTTAATCTGTTATTCATACTGGAAGGTCTGTTAATCTGTTATTCATACTGGAAGGTCTGTTATTCTGTTATTCACACTGGAAGGTCATGTGAAAAGTCGGCGTATCAAAAAAACTAAAAAACAACCAAGGTAACATATACGTCGTGTATACAATTGTATACAACTATTCAAGTCAGACACGAATACAGATTAATAAACATTACCCCCCCATTATCCCCCCCCCCCCCCCCCCCCACACACACACACGCCTGGTTGTGGGCCAACTCACAGACTGACAATATAAACATGTCAGAGGTTAGAACCTTGTCTCTGTCTGGGTTAAAGCTCTTGCAGATAATCTGACCTCTCTCTCTCTCTCTCTCTGGACCCAGTTCACTGTTACTGATCCAAGAACACCAGACAAATCTGGCCCCTTAGAAACTCAGTGGAGAACCTAGCTAAGAGCGCCATCTGCTGGTGAGAACTATAACAGCTCCACAGGACCAGTGGTGTTTGCTGAACATAACCAATAACCACACTGCATTCTGGTCTGGATAGCTGGTGCTACTAACCATTCATCATACAACAGGCAGCACTGCAGGGAACGGTCGTCTCATTTAACCCTAACAAGCTATCAGAGTTCAGGTGTGTTTATACGCACAAGCTGTTACACAGGAAGGAGAATGAAGGTGTACCTGCGTCACACAGGCCAGACAGGACCAGGGAGGCCTGTCATCAGTAGGAAAAGGGCAAGTATCATTACAAACAGCCTCATACGGTAATGAGGAAATGCTACAGCCATGCTAACAGTGGCAGGGAGCCTGGCCAGATGTGCATGAGATTTAGTCATGAGTTTGTATTTGTGTTCAGTGTATGTGGTAGAGGAACAATCTACAGGTGCTGCCATTCAGGCAGAGATGTCTGATGTGTCGCCACCTGTGTGTCAGAGAGGGGAACTCATAGGCCGTTCACACCAGCAAGGCTCCGTGCCGATTCCGGGTTCCCGAACCTCGTTTTAAGTTGGTTCAGAACCTGAAAAGTTTGTTCTCAGCATAGCAGTCGTGAGAGAAACCATGTGTGGAAATTACAGAGCCAATCGATTTGGTTTGCGGAGACAACAATAAGGGCCCTAGGACAGAGCCCTGGGGGACACCAGTGGTGAGGTGCGTGACGCGGACAGCGACCCTCGTCACGTTACCTGGTAAGAGCGATCGGCCAGGTAGGACACAAACCAGGAGAATGCACAGCCAGAGAGGCTCAAGGTGGAGAGACGGATCTGTTGGTTTATTGTGTTAAACACAGCAGATAAGTCCAGAAGAATGAGAACAGAGGAGAGGGAGGAAGCTCTGGCAGTGATAGGATGCATTTTATCATTGTGCTTAGGTAAACCCTAAAATACTCTATCATTAGGAATTATGTTGTACAAGTTGTAATAGCTGAACTGTTAAGATTGAGCAAACTCTCTGTCATGAACAAACTGACTTGTCAGCTTGTCGGTGTAACTGGACCTGAGCCAAATATAGAGACCACAGCTAGTGGGGACCAGCATAGAACCTGGGTCAATAGGTCAGTATATTTAGGACCAGCCAGTCAGCTGACCAGGGTCAGGTAGCTGGGTTGTCAGGACAATCAGCCACTTTTGGGAGATGGGGACTTCTCGTCAACAACCCTACCTAGACTCAACGGAGCCCTGTCTTTGGGATTGATTTGCATGACAAACAGCTGGCTGCTTGATCAGCAACTTTTGCCTATATCAAGCCACTGTAAGATGTCATTCGGGGCGAGTCTCTCACCGTTGCTTGCCGTGTATTGAGGGGCTGGCCCAGCGCTGTGGAATAAACTTTATCTTAATTGTCTACCTCGAGCATTAATTAATTATCATAAGGAAGCAACACATCTCGGCCTGCCGCCCTTCATCTGACATTCATCTTAACAATTGGCGTTTAACGAACAGGATCCTAGATTCAGCGAGACAGGTAAGGCAGATAAACCAGTGTGGTTGTGTGCTTAACCTGAATTGTTGTTCTAGAGGGAAAAACCTGTAATTTTTTTCCTTGAATGAAGGAAAGGGGATGAATTTGATGAGGGGGGGGCCAATGACTAGATTTGACTAAATATTAAAGGTTGAGTATTGGTGTGAACATGAAGGTCATTAATCCACATATAGGATAATACGGTATAAAAAGGACAGAGCTGCTAGGTGTCACTCTGGAGGAGATTAATACTGACACTGGATATTGATTAATTCATAGAAGAATTGATTAAACGGAATTGGGCATTCCGGGGGTTTTTATTTTTGTTTATCTGTAAGGTACAGACATATTGAGGTATTTGACAGGAAATAAGGTGAACTGCAGAAGCACGCTTGAGTCAATTGAAACTATGAAGTAGAATGTTGATTAAGATGGTTAAATGAATAAGGTATTGACACGCAAGTGGTTATGGTATGTAAGTTGAAGTGTGATCTAAAGAAAGTGTTTTAAAGTGGTCTAGTAATGTGGTATTATGTAGAGAAACAGGATAATGAAAGATATAGGTCAGCGGTAAAAAGACAGTTGTAGGACGATAAGAAGTTGAACGGATATGGTATTTGTGTTAATGGTACAGCGCAACAGATTTGAGTGACAAGATTGATTTATTGAGACAGGAGAGAACAGATGAGACGTGGATTTAAATGACCTTGATGAGACGCAATGCAACAGACTGAATTAAAGTATATGACACGAATGGTGTAACTATAAAGCTCTAACGAGACAATTTAGATAAAAGAATTCCTTTTTACTAACATTGTGTGCAGTGTAATTAATCAAACATGGGGAATCGAATGTCTAGGACGGCAAATTGTGAGAAACGGATTATTAAGTACAAGTCGGTTAGGGACTTGCCACGAGGGGAAAAGAAAGCTATTAATAAACTATTGGAAATTGATCCACACATAATTGATATTCCGATAAAATACACTGATACAGTGACACCAAAAGGATGGATTTTACTTAAATTAGGACCATTCTATGCAGAACCATTTCTAACAAAGATTGCGGAATGGAGTGACGATAATTTCCCAAGTATCGGGAGTTTTGAAAAGAATAAACTAAAGATTATTGATGAATATTTGATATCAAACAAAAGCATTTGCGACCCATTATGGGATATTGATTACATGAAAGAAGTCTATCAAGCATGGGTAATAATGTCTAATCAATGGCCTGGTAATATTGTCAGAAAGAAGGAACACAATAGGTTTAACCCTATACCCAAGGTAAAGGAGATACAGAGCGTGTCTCCTCCTGTACAGCCGGAACAGGCGGAGCAGACTGTGATACGCAGCGTAATCCGGGTGCAGGCACCATTGTTAAATATAGAGGAGAAAGTACTGTATAAACCATTAACCCTGATTGACGTATCTGCAATCATAGTCGACGCACCCAGACCCTTGATTAACCCAAAAGGATTCATAAATTGGTATGAAACAATGTTGCTACATGGTAATTTGAATGGCACGGATTTAAGATACATTCTGATCACGTTAATGCCAGATGTTGAAATTGATACTTTGATAAATGCTTGTGAAACTTTGAATGAAAATAATGATGGGCCATGTAGAGGTAATACAATTAATGAACGATTCCCATGGTTTAATAAACAACACAAAGTGACTCACATTGAACAATTAACCAAATTTCTAAACGAACATGCCAGCCAAAACCGTGATATCTCACAGATTCTGAACTGTAAACGTAAGCCTAATGAAACAATGTCTGACTTTGTAATCAGATTCCAAAATACCTGGAGAGAAAAGGCGAATTTGGAATTAGATGACAAACCTAACGCATTCTTTACAAATATGATTCTAGATGGTATTGGAGACGATGCAAAGAACTTCAAATTATCGACACCAGACATTTTCTCAATGACACCAGCATTGATTGAAAAACGAATAAGGGAATTAGAAGCTTTGGGATTGTTTAATAAGCGATACCAACCACAAGTCTTGGAGCTTGCGCAATACACGGACCTAGAGGGGTGGAATGAATACTAAGCATTATGGGTAATGAAGTCTTACGTGAAGCATGTCGAGTGATAGAGTTATAGGGAAATCATTGAGTTAAGTAATAATAATCCTTGTATTGATTAACATATTGTAAACAAATGATAAAGAGTGAAATGAATAACTATTGTATTTTCAGGACAAGCTAAATAGCTTAGCACCAACAGCAGAAAAGTGGTAAAGAGACGAGGGGAAAACACTGCTCCACAACGCTGCACCAGGGACGACGCTCTGAACCAACACTATTAATAGAACTGCCCTTGCAAACAAGACGCAGCTCGGCGACACAGAAACACACACACGCAGAGAACACATAGAAGTGTTAGACATGAAAATGTAGTTGTCTCTTATTGTAATTATCATACAATTCTGCATTGACTCAGTAAACGTAACATTTGAATTTACTTAGTAAACAGAGACATGCATTGATGACTGTTGATGTTCACACAAGCAAAGAGGAATATGTGACATTTTGATTGATGAATAATCCCGAACGGACAACACAACTCTTGCCAATTCTATCTCCTGACAGAACTAAGAAAATGGAAAGAAACTGAGCGACGGACTAAAAAACGGGGGCGTTGCTGAGGGCCAATCTAACAGAAGTGGGGGATGAAATGACAGTGAACGATTGACGGATGAGAGAAAGGGGAAACCACAAATAATAATTCTCTGTGTAACTGTAAATGAAAATGTTGTTTTTCTGTGTGGAAGCGGAAACATGATAATGACATGACAGACTACAGACTTTGATAAAGCAATTACACATACGATAATGACAGTACTTCACACGATCATCAGTGTTAATCGGCCAACAGCTGAATGCACGAGCATTACACATTGATGCAACATTTATGATAAAGAACCATTCACACTGACTCAAGAATGTCTCTGATAAATCTACTAAAACCAACGGGTGATTGACTGAGAAATATTTGATTATAAGAGAGGGATAGAACATTTAAATGTTCACAGCAAATTTACACCTTAATGCAAAATAAGCTCATAGTGTACATAGACCAACGGGGAAGTATTCAAGCCATCAGTAACGATTGTGATCAGAATTTTAACATACGGGTAGAATAGAACCTATCTACCTCATTAAAAGTATGCTTATGGGAATTGACTCAGATTGCACATTGACAGTAAATAAACTAAGTATTGAAGAACTGATTTGGATATTAAAGGGACGGTTCACGGTTTTTCACAACACACGTCCTAGTTTGAATACCCATGGCATGAATGTCAAATGACAAATCTTTTTGTTTCCTCTAGGAGCATTGATGAAGGACGAGTTAACCATTTTGAGAGAAACTCAATGTCTGTCTACCTGTACTTAACGATTGTGCAATCCCTGTATCTAAAAATGTCTCAGCAGGCAAGTGCATAACTCACTAGAGGGGGGGGACCACAGGGGGCCCAACCCACTCTCAACTCTGACGATGAGAACCAAGCAAAGGGGAAAACACGTATTATGAAACGATTACTGATTCCAGTACCATAATGATAACTATCTCTGCTATTAACAATTATTCTTGATGTTGTTGTGAATTAAGATTGAAACTAGGACAAGAGATACCGGACAGACGATGCGTGCCGAGAGAAACCGTGTGATCCTGGCCTCGCTGTGCATAAGATGGATTGCCACAATTTTATCGGTTCTGTATACGATCTGGGTGTTAACTAACGAAACAGACTTTACTTTAACTGAAGAATCTGACACTAATCTTGTTCGCATGCGTCGTGACATCCAGGGAGTTAAACCAAATAGCGCACTAGACTCAGTTGCAGGAGTTTGCCAGTTTGTTGACGATTGTTGTACGTATTCACCACAACAGGAGTAAACCTTTAAGATCAGACAATGGGGACATAGAACAATAGGGGAGAGAAAAGTAGGGGGTAAGGATTTAGAGTTTCAATAACACTGTTAAAACATTTGAGCAAGCAGCATGATGGTGAATGAAATAATTTCTACTGTGAGTCTCTCAATAACACAGCAACAAGACAAGAGGACGATAAGGCGAAAGCAGACAACAATGGAACAATGGTCCATCGGCGTCTCAGATAGTGCCTCATTGCGACCGGAAAAGCATGATGGTCCCTCTGTTGAAGATCGACCTAGGATATCGAAGACACCTAAAGAAACTGATTGACGATATCCCTATTTGTTAAAAATGTATAATTATGTAACAAACTATGGAAAAACATGTGATTTGAATTAATGATGGAAATGATACCTACTTCATTTGTAATGAGTAGTTAGACATAGTAATGAGAAACCTATTTGGATATTTTCTCCTTTAAACAACAAAGGTTTTTATCCAAAGAAGGTGATTATTAATCAGAGTAGGTAACCACAAAGTGACCTTTTACTCATGCCAAGTCAATTGTGGAGTGAGATGTTTGTTCACTTTGTCAGGCCACATGACTGGGAACTTGCATTTGTCCATGGGAAAAGTCATTTAAAGACGATTCCGGGGGGGGAATGCAGGATCTCAACCATGGGGAAAGAAAGAGAAATAATTAAAGTTACTGTCCATTAGAGAAGAAAAAAAAGAGTGGGCTGATAGGATGCATTTTATCATTGTGCTTAGGTAAACCCTAAAATACTCTATCATTAGGAATTATGTTGTACAAGTTGTAATAGCTGAACTGTTAAGATTGAGCAAACTCTCTGTCATGAACAAACTGACTTGTCAGCTTGTCGGTGTAACTGGACCTGAGCCAAATATAGAGACCACAGCTAGTGGGGACCAGCATAGAACCTGGGTCAATAGGTCAGTATATTTAGGACCAGCCAGTCAGCTGACCAGGGTCAGGTAGCTGGGTTGTCAGGACAATCAGCCACTTTTGGGAGATGGGGACTTCTCGTCAACAACCCTACCTAGACTCAACGGAGCCCTGTCTTTGGGATTGATTTGCATGACAAACAGCTGGCTGCTTGATCAGCAACTTTTGCCTATATCAAGCCACTGTAAGATGTCATTCGGGGCGAGTCTCTCACCGTTGCTTGCCGTGTATTGAGGGGCTGGCCCAGCGCTGTGGAATAAACTTTATCTTAATTGTCTACCTCGAGCATTAATTAATTATCATAAGGAAGCAACACATCTCGGCCTGCCGCCCTTCATCTGACATTCATCTTAACAGGCAGTGTGGCTGGCCTCCAGAACAGCAACAACAGCAGTTTCAGTGGAGAGAACAGAGTTGAAGACAGATGGATGTGGGTCAAGGAGAGAGTTGTGAAAGAGATAATAGAGTTGGTTAAGAACAGCATGTTCAAGGTTTTTAGATGAGAATGAAAGAAGGGATACAGGTCTGTAGTTCTGGACAATACATGGGTCAAGTGTTGGCTTCAGAGAAAGACAGTTAACATGAACATGTACGTATGCTAGTAGCGGTCTTCACGCTGTCATCATCTGGCTCAGAGCAACGGGATGACAGACTAGTGGTACTCTGCTCTGGGATAACGCTAACCTGACCAGCCTTACACTCAGGGGTTTATATCAGGTTTACTAGTCATATTTGATTATTGTTATGTTAGATCTAATTTACCACCTTTTGCATAAATTATTTACATTTTACATTTTTGGCATTTAGCAGACGCCTTATTCCAAAGCGACTTACAATCAATAAATTTGAATACTAAGCATGTGAATCAGCAGTCCACCATTCGTTGCAGGAAGAGTACTCTAGCTCGGGCCCGGGGCCACTGATAGAAGGAAAAACCTTCTCCCTATTATCGCCTTCTACTAAAACTTTTTTATTTTTTATTTTTTTATATTACTGGAGAAACTGAGAAACAGTACAAGGGGGGCAATAGAAGTTCTTAGGGACACAGTAGAGGGGAAAGCGGGTGTCTTTAGGAGACGTAGTGGTGAGGGTCAGAAGATGTCTCAGGAGGAGCAGTTAAGATGTAACCTGAAGAGATGGGTCTTCAGTCTACGACGGAAGATGGGTAGTGTTTAGTAAATTATACACTTACAAATAACAAATAAACATTTATTGTTCCCTATCATATCATCTCTGTACTGATTTAGAAAGGAATCCCATGCCGTCTCATCCCAGATATTACATATACAAACAAATGAATAAAGGTTAAATACAATATGACTATATGACTATCATCACACCATTCTGAACCAGAGCTAGAGTTATTTATCAATGATTAATACACCAATAAAACACCAGCTGTCTGTAAATGAAGCTGTGTGTAACCACCAGCAAATGACTAGGCCTAGAACACAATGAATGAATCAACATCTCCAGTAACTCCTCTGTGCAGAGCATCTATCTACAGTACAGTATATTAACTATTTCAGTATTTTTCAATACTTTCCACCACTTGTATTTCTTAAGACTTTTGCTATGTTATGAAGGACATATCCATGAGACTAGGACAGTTGATATGTTATGAAGGACATATCCATGAGACTAGGACAGTTGATATGTTATGAAGGACATATCCATGAGACTAGAACAGTTGATATGTTATGAAGGACATTTCCATGAGACTAGGACAGTTGATATGTTATGAAGGACATATCCATGAGACTAGGACAGTTGATATGTTATGAAGGACATATCCATGAGACTAGGACAGTTGATATGTTATGAAGGACATATCCATGAGGTCATATTGTATAATGTCTGTACTATGGTTGTTAGACAAACTGCGCCCTCTAGTGGTCGATATGATGTTTAGAGTTCCTCCTGAAACCTGCACAGCCTCGCTTTAACGGATGTTAAAACGCGGAACAGTTGCACCAAAGTTGTGGTAAGTAGACTACTGTCCGCTACTGTCTGTTACTTGCACCATAAGTGAGACATGTTGGGATGTTGTGTAATACAACGATCAGTTACTAAACTGTGATATTGTTACTACATGCTGCGAAGTTCGAACTGTCTTATGCAACACAGTATGACAGTATCTGACATGTGGACGAGGCAGCTTCTTCTCTGGACTTTGAGCCTCTGCAAACTTTGACACCAACCAAGTGAACTCCGTTAGATCTCCGTCCAGCTCATTTGGAGTAAACAGACAGTAACAGGTGGGTCACTTTAGAACTAGACTAAACTCATTGAAGATAAACATAGTAAGGAGATTGAAGAGATTGAAATAGTAAACTATTCAGTCATCAGAAACGACAGGAACAGGTATGGGGGTGGTGTCTGCATGTACATTCACAACGATATTATATTTAACACCCGGTATGACCTGAATCGTGACGAATTAGAATCTGTTTGGGTTGAAATTATCTTTAACAAAGCAAAACCGGTGCTGGTTGGTACTATCTACAGACCTCCCGATCAGAATGATTTCTATGATATTCTTGAGGGGTGCTTGGATGACGTTGACTGTGTGGAAAAGATTCTTATTGGGGATTTGAACACGGACATGCTCAGAAATGAAGCATCCGTCTTCAAATCCTTCACTAGGTTTTCTGAATTACACGGTCTCCGCCAACAAATTACCAAACCCACTAGGGTGTGTATTTCTACTCAAACCACCATAGATCTCATTCTAACATCGGATGAGTCCAAAATCTCCAAGAGTGGGGTTATTGCAGTGGTGTAGTCTAGTTTTTTCTAGTGGGTATACTGTGATTTTGCCCCAGTCAGAGCGACACCTGTCCCGTAGCGACACCCCATAAGCACCACCACACTCACTTATGCATACAGTATGCATCTACACCGGTGTTTGCTGCCCTGGGGGGGGGGGGCATGGACTGTACTTGTACATCAAGCTGCCTCACGCTACAGAAACAGGAGATAGGCTCCTGCCCCCTAAGGGCCGTTAGGCTCGAGAACCATCGGTTCTCAAGGCTACTTATGTGGTCTTGACTACATGTCCACTTTCTCACCTGGTTCTTGCTCTCTCTCTCTGGTGTGCTGACTCCATCCTGCTCTCTCTCCTCCTCTCCCTCTCTATCCTCCTCTCTCCCTCTTTTGCTGTCAACCAAAAGGCAAACATAACAACCAGAGTATTTATAATTTAATAAGAGGTATAAATTGAATTCATATCAAATCATAACATCATTCTAATTGAATATTGGGTTGCTGTGGGCAATGCAGTCAGATACTGTCTTTACTTACTCTCTCACCTGTAAGAAAATCGTATGTCCAACTACAAAAAACAGACATTTCCAATGAGTGAGGGTTTGTTCCAATGCTTCAATCCACTGTCCATGTACTGTAAATATACGATTATGGTATTACCATAAAGCCCAATTCTAGCAGAATAAGAAAGATAGTATATCTACTTTAAGTAAAATAATAAAGTGCCTCCAGTTAGCTCTTTAGCTGGCATGTGTGCAGCAGACTAGCTCATCTCATCACCTCTAAGCTAGTTAGCTTGCTAGTTATTTGACACTATTATTCACACCATGAAACTATAATCAGACACTTTCTAATCACAATAATAACGACTAATTTGAAGTTACCAACCTTCTCTGTCAGAACACAGTAATTATATTTGCTAACGTTTCAACTTGCTTACTTTCATCTACAGAGCTTTCACCCTGCAAAAACTCTCTCACACAAAACAAAAACAAAAACCATTCTCTCCAGCGGCACGAAGCTGTGTGTGGAGGTCTGACCCGCCCGCGAATTTGCGAAACCTAGGATGGTAAGGGGAGGCAGGGCAATACCGCTACCTGATTGGTTGGCGAAGCACTCCCTCATTGCCCCCTCATTGGCTGGCGAGACTCGTGCCCTGCCTCCCCCTACCATCCTAGGTTTCGCAAATTCGCGGCCCGCCCACCCCAAGGCTCTATAGGGGAAATACTGAGACTAGCATTCTGAACGACTGGTTATGCGATAACAAACATGTCAGAAAGTTCGAAGTAAGTGCTTCGTAACACAGACGGGGTGAATGTACGCCGTTACGTATCCTCGCGCATTTTTTAGTGGGTATACGCAAATCCTTGTCCTTTCCTAGTGGGTATACGGCGTAGTCCTGCGTATCACGTAGACTACACCACTGGGTTATTGTATGTGGGCTAAGTGATCATTACATGATCTTTTGCACTCGTAAAAAGCATAAACCCAAGGCTGGCGGTCATAAAACTGTAACCACTAGATCCCTTAAATCCTATTCTAGTGAGGCCTTAAACCATAAACTGGAGAATCAAGACTGGTTAGATGAACTAAAAAGCACACAGGTTGAGGAGGCATGGCTAGGTTTCAAAACCAAATTCCTAAATATTATTGACAGTATAGCCCCCATGAGAACCACCAGGGTTAAAGCCCGATCGGAACCATGGATGAATTCGGACATTCTAAATGCTATGAAAGTCAGAGACCTAAAATGCTCTGAAGTTCAAAAATGCAAATCAAAATGAGTGAAACACTTAAACGAAGATCTCAAAAACCACTTTGAGAAAATTAAAAAACAATGCAACAAACTATGCAATCAGGTAATTACCATGACCAAATCTGCTAAGAAAAAATACCTCGATAACAAAATCGAAGAAAACTTAAACAAACCACGTGACCTTTGGAAGCTACTTAATAGCCAACTAGGTTGCAGTCAAAAACTCAAAACCAGGTCTACAAACATCAGCATAAAATCTGGAGATTCTCTCTTTACAGACAAGCTGGATGTGGCTAAGTGCTTAAACACTTTCTTTACAACCATAGCCACTAAATTAGTTAACAATCTACCACCCCACTCAGGGCGTTATGGTGTAGAGCACATCCATGCGTTCTACAATAAACTGGGTGTACGCAAAGATGATTTTAAACTCTCCATGGTGTCAAACGATGAGGTGTTTAAAAAACTGGGCGCTCTACACTCAGAAAAGGCCACGGGCCATGACAATATTCCAGCCAGATTTCTAAAAGACTCAGCTGCCTCCATTACCCCAATCATCACCCACATAATAAACCTCTCCATCAAACAGGGACACGTCCCCCTTGACTTTAAAATAGCAAGGGTAACCCCACTGTATAAAAAAGGAAGCAAATTAGACCCAGGCAACTACCGACCTGTTTCTATTCTTAATTCCATCTCGAAACTTATGGAAAAAATAGTTTATGAACAGGTTGATAGGTACCTTACCGAAAAAAATCTGATGTATGAATTTCAATCAGGATTCAGAACATCCCATTCCACTGACACATGCCTTCTCTATTTGAACGACCACATCAACCATGAGGTGGACTCGGGCAAGTACTGCGGCATGGTCATGCTGGACCTCCAGAAGGCCTTCGACACAGTAGATCACCACATATTGTTAGATAAACTGAAAGCAATTGGGTTCGATAGAACATCGGTGAGCTGGATGCAATCCTACTTAGAGGGGAGGGAACAGGTGGTTAGTGTGAACGGAACACTGTCCCCCCCCCTCCCAGTGACCTGCGGCGTTCCACAAGGAAGCATATTGGGACCTTTACTGTTCCTAATATATGTGAATGACATGTCATCAGCATGTGATTGCAATTTGTTCCTGTTCGCGGATGACTCGGCTCTGCTGGTCTCTGACAGGGACATATTGCAGGTGGAAAAAGCGCTAAGCACTGAACTGAGTAGAATCTGCATCTGGCTAGCTGACAATAAACTATCAATACACCTAGGTAAAACTGAAACCATCCTATACGGATCCCCATCTAAACTCAGAAAGGCTGTAAATTACAAAATAAAAGTGGGTAACATTACTATCACAAGAAAAGAGGATATTACATACCTGGGCTCCATCTTAGAGGCAAATCTTTCCGGAGATAAAATGGCAGCAAAAGTAATCAAAAAAGTTAACCATAGAACTAGATTATTGTACAGGATATCCTCACTTGTCAGTAAAAACACACTGAGGACCCTATCAGGAGCTCTCATTCAATGTCACTTCGACTATGCCGTAACATCATGGTACTATAGAACCACAAAGGCCCAAACAACAAGACTCCAGACAGCCCAAAATAAACTGGTTAGGCTTCTGCTAGGCCTCAACCCTAGGACACATCTAACCGCTGCTCATTTTTTGAGCCTTGATTGGCTACGAGTAGTTGACAGAGTGCAGCAGCTTGCACTGGGCCTGGTCTTCAAGATACGCTACACCACAAAGACACCCAAGTACCTGTCAACATACTTCCAAAAAGTGAACAACGTCCACACATACAATACCAGAGGAAGCTCCACGAACCACGTTCAACCGCGTTGCACCACAAACAAGGGGTTAAACTCGTTTGCAAACTATGCAGTAAAAATGTGGAACGCCCTTCCTATAATCTTAAAGGAGTGCAAAACACTGCCCACCTTCAAAACCACTCTCAAAAAACATTTACAGGAGGCTGCAATCCGTAACTGGACCCTCTAAATCAAAAATCAAATTAAAAGACCCGAACTACCCACTGTACATACTTTGTGTTTTGTCCCCCGCCCTCACCTGTGGTGTATGTCCCCACCTGTCCTACCCGCTGTACATACCTTATGTTTTGTTGTATTGTTCTTCCCATGATGGATGTATGTTTATCTTGTAGATAGTACTAGTTATTTGTCTGTATTATCTTGTAGATAGTACTAGTTTTTTTTGTCTGTCTTACATGTAACGATGAATTGAGAATCAAGGACCCCAATTGAAATAAGCCAGTGGCTTTCTTGGGTTTTTATCCTGTTAGTTGACCTTGTATGTAATATGTACTTTCATGTACCTACTTCTGCAAATCTTCTAATACAGTTTTCAATCAATCAATCAAAAAGGCTACAGTCTTAGTTGTCTTGTTTAAAGAAGCTGTCAGACTAGATCATCTATAGTTTGGTGTGTCTCCGTGTCTGTGTCTCTGTCTGTGTGTCTGTGTCTGTGTGTCTGTGTCTGTGTCTCTGTCTGTGTCTGTCTGTGTCTCTGTCTGTGTCTGTGTCTCTGTCTCTGTCTCTGTGTGTGTCTGTGTCTCTGTCTGTGTCTGTGTCTGTGTCTGTGTCTCCAGGATGTCAGAGCGAGGCAGAGCTCCCGGCCCGGTGCTGGTGGTGCGCCCGGCCAGAGGCCTGGTGGATGAGCGGGTCCGCGTGCTGGTCCAGAGCCTGACCCCGGGTCAGCAGGTCACCCTGCACGCGCTGGTCCACTCAGACGACCAAGACTACTGGGAGGCGTATGGTCACTACGTCAGTAACGCTGCCGGGCTGGTAGACGGTACGTATGTTCACTACGTCAGTAACGCTGCCGGGCTGGTAGACGGTACGTATGTTCACTACGTCAGTAACGCTGCAGGCCTGGTAGACGGTACGTATGTTCACTACGTCAGTAACGCTGCAGGGCTGGTAGACGGTACGTATGTTCACTACGTCAGTAACGCTGCAGGCCTGGTAGACGGTACGTATGTTCACTACGTCAGTAACGCTGCAGGCCTGGTAGACGGTACGTATGTTCACTACGTCAGTAAAGCTGCAGGCCTGGTAGACGGTACGTATGTTCACTACGTCAGTAACGCTGCAGGGCTGGTGGACGGTACGTATGTTCACTACGTCAGTAACGCTGCAGGGCTGGTGGACGGTACGTATGGCCACTACGTCAGTAACGCTGCTGGCCTGGTAGACGGTACGTATGTTCACTACGTCAGTAACGCTGCAGGGCTGGTGGACGGTACGTATGGCCACTACGTCAGTAACGCTGCAGGCCTGGTAGACGGTACGTATGTTCACTACGTCAGTAACGCTGCAGGCCTGGTAGACGGTACGTATGTTCACTACGTCAGTAACGCTGCAGGCCTGGTAGACGGTACGTATGTTCACTACGTCAGTAACGCTGCAGGGCTGGTAGACGGTACGTATGGGCCTGGTGGACGGTACGTATGGTCACTACGTCAGTAACGCTGCCGGGCTGGTAGACGGTACGTATGTTCACTACGTCAGTAACGCTGCAGGCCTGGTAGACGGTACGTATGTTCACTACGTCAGTAACGCTGCAGGGCTGGTAGACGGTACGTATGGGCCTGGTAGACGGTACGTATGTTCACTACGTCAGTAACGCTGCAGGGCTGGTAGACGGTACGTATGTTCACTACGTCAGTAACGCTGCCGGGCTGGTAGACGGTACGTATGGTCACTACGTCAGTAACGCTGCCGGGCTGGTAGACGGTACGTATGTTCACTACGTCAGTAACGCTGCAGGGCTGGTGGACGGTACGTATGTTCACTATAGGGGTGGGCATCAATGATCGATGATCGATTAATTGATCGATAAGGTCTTGGTCGATCACAAAATATTTTGCTCGATAATCGTTTTTTTTAAATATTTTTTTTATTTTATTTTATAATAATAATAATAATGGAAATTAGTTTGTCCACGTTATGTGTGAGAAATGAACTTTGCATTTGCCTTCGCATTGAATTTCACAACGCAGTACGGCATGACGGAAGTTCCCGTACGTTAGTGTAACCTGACCTCCAGTAAACGAAGCTTGGTGTGGGAGCATTTTGATCTGAAAGGCGACCTTGTTCATTGCAAACACTGCGCAGTGACCTATAAATATAATACGACGATGACCCCGATGAAATACCACCTGCAAGCCGTACACCCGACCCTGACTGCTCCTTCGCTACCTTGTACTTCTCAGCCCTCCATCATGCCTCATCTTATACGCGGGAGGTGTGATGCACAACGCCTACAGTCTCTCGCTGGAGTTTAAATTTAAGTTAAGCTGGACGCTCTTAAGGACACTAACGTTTTCAGTCATCCTCCTATTTGTGAGTAACTGTTTTTTTACTGCTCCTATGGTGAGTTACTTATTTTCTATATTTTTATTTATAATGTAAAATGTGTTTTTAAGTTAAACAATTTAGGCTACTCACTGCCTTGTTTAAGAGGATTGTTATCTGACTGTAGTGTCTAGTTAATGTGAATGAATGAATGTGTGCATTGTGCAATTCTGCAATAGCAACACAAATAAAGTTTTTTCCCCAAGGAAAACATGCTTGTTATTTCTGCCCTATTATTTTTTTTTATATATTTTTTTTTTTATGAAAAAAAAGCTTATTGATTAATCGATAATTGATCGTTAATTCGTTACGATTATCGAAAAAAAAATGTTGATCGTTTGCCCAGCCCTAGTTCACTACGTCAGTAACGCTGCAGGGCTGGTAGACGGTACGTTTGGTCACTACGTCAGTAACGCTGCAGGGCTGGTGGACGGTACGTATGTTCACTACGTCAGTAACGCTGCAGGGCTGGTAGACGGTACGTATGGCCACTACGTCAGTAAAGGCCGATTTAAGCTTCTGCGTAAAATCTACGCCGTCGATTAACGCGCACCTCTCCAAAAATGTAACTACGCGTCAGTTTCTACGCAACCGTAAGCTCTGTGATTGGTCCGCTTGGTAGCACATGATTCCGACAAGATTCCGACTCTCTCGTCGGCCAAAATGCGGAAGCCATGACAGAAATGTCATTTACTTTTTCTGTAATTACTTATTAATAAAGATTTGAAAAATTATGATAACCATCGTATTATCTTAGTTTACTGTAATTTCAATGCATTATAGACATTTTCTTTACAACAAGCATAACAAAAATACGTTTTTTGATCGCTATTATGCCGCTATGAGTACACCGACCAACGTCGAACTATAAACTTGGACACCCCTTACGTAGGCTACGGTGTAGACGCGCGTAAATTCGACGCAGAAGCTTAAATCGGCCTTAACGCTGCAGGGCTGGTGGACGGTACGTATGAGCCACTACGTCAGTAACGCTGCAGGGCTGGTAGACGGTATACGTTTGGCCCAACGTTAGGCTCTGTTTGAGGGGTTTGAAGGAGGAGAGTTGAAGTAAATATTTCAGGTTTGCTTGCAGCACTACAGCTGTCATCAGTACAATGACAAGGTCGTTTCTGATCCACACTTGACAGGCCTTTGACTGTTGAACCCGTGTTCATTCTTGTGATTTATTTAGTGGTTTTTTTAATGTTTATGTTTTAACTTTTTACTAAGTTATTATGTTTTTAGGCTGTTTTTGTTTTTAACTTATTATGTTTTTAGGCTGTGTTTTTTTTAAACTCTGTAGCACTCTGAGATTCTTTTGAATGAAAAGTGCAATACAAATCAAATGCATTATTATTATTATTATTACTATTATGACCTCCCCTAATGTGTCCGTGTGTTTCACGTCTGTAGTTTCCAGTGATGTCAGCCTGGGAGGGACGTATGAAGGTGTGGAGCCCATGGGTCTGCTGTGGAGCATGAGGCCCGTACCTGGCAGCAGGACTGGGCTCAGGTAAACTCTCATAGCTTTATAGAACTTTATACAACGCATCGACCCGCTCCATTGTCTCTATTGGTCAGTTTGGACCATTGTCTCTATTGGTCAGTTTGGTCCATTGTCTCTATTGGTCAGTTTGCGTTCCAGCCGTGCCGATATCCATGACGCACGGCTAAATGGAATGTTGACACATCTTTTCATATTACTCTACTACAACTGTTCAGCGGATGAATACACTCGCAATAAAACATAGTTCCATTAAAACACATTAATTAAACGTTTCTCCTATTGATATTGATAGATAAATGTGGTAACCGTTGTATAAAAGCGTTATGGAACGAGAAGCCGTGGTATATGGTGGATATCGGCACAGCTAGGGGGTGTAAACCCTCTCTCCTCTCTGCTGTCACCTCAGTAAAGTAAACCCTCTCCTCTCTGCTGTCACCTCAGTAAAGTAAACCCTCTCCTCTCTGCTGTCACCTCAGTAAAGTAAACCCTCTCTCCTCTCTGCTGTCACCTCAGTAAAGTAAACCCTCTCCTCTCTGCTGTCACCTCAGTAAAGTAAACCCTCTCCTCTCTGCTGTCACCTCAGTAAAGTAAACCCTCTCCTCTCTGCTGTCACCTCAGTAAAGTAAACCCTCTCCTCTCTGCTGTCACCTCAGTAAAGTAAACCCTCTCCTCTCTGCTGTCACCTCAGTAAAGTAAACCCTCTCCTCTCTGCTGTCACCTCAGTAAAGTAAACCCTCTCCTCTCTCCTGTCACCTCAGTAAAGTAAACCCTCTCCTCTCTGCTGTCACCTCAGTAAAGTAAACCCTCTCCTCTCTGCTGTCACCTCAGTAAAGTAAACCCTCTCCTCTCTGCTGTCACCTCAGTAAAGTAAACCCTCTCCTCTCTGCTGTCACCTCAGTAAAGTAAACCCTCTCCTCTCTCCTGTCACCTCAGTAAAGTAAACCCTCTCCTCTCTGCTGTCACCTCAGTAAAGTAAACCCTCTCCTCTCTGCTGTCACCTCAGTAAAGTAAACCCTCTCCTCTCTGCTGTCACCTCAGTAAAGTAAACCCTCTCCTCTCTGCTGTCACCTCAGTAAAGTAAACCCTCTCCTCTCTGCTGTCACCTCAGTAAAGTAAACCCTCTCCTCTCTGCTGTCACCTCAGTAAAGTAAACCCTCTCTCCTCTCCCGTCACCTCAGTAAAGTAAACCCTCTCTCCTCTCTCCTGTCACCTTAGTAAAGTAAACCCTCTCTCCTCTCTCCCGTCACCTCAGGCTGAGGAAGAAGGACGTGCAGACGGCCCTGCTGGTGCAGCTGTCTGTGTACCGGGGTCACCTGGCCGGGGGGTTCAGGGGTCAGGCAGCGCTGGCCGGGGCGGTGGTGGAGCGATGGTACACGGCCCCCGGGGTGCGCAGGGTGGAGGTCACAGAGGGCGTGACAGGGACGCTGTTCCTGCCTCCAGGTATGACATCATCCTGCCTCCAGGTATGACATCATCCTGCCTCCAGGTATGACATCATCATGTCACAGGGACCCTCTTCCTGCCCCCAGGTACCATGGCACGGTTCTTTCCCCCTGCCAATACTGTGATGTTCATGACCTTTACCAACGTTTATGCTATGAATAGTTGGAAGCTAGCTAGCGTTAGGTGCGAGGCTGCTCGGTTAACCCATTAGCGGGTACTGGGGCTGCAAATACTTCATGAGATGTGCATACATGTTTAGTATCGGTTCTTCAGGCCTGTCCCTAAACGACTCTGACCGTGATGTTTACCTTCCTCAGGCCCCGGGCCCTTCCCCGCGCTGCTGGACCTGTGGGGGGGGGGCGGGGGGCTGGTGGAGTACCGCTCCGCCCTCCTGGCGTCCCACGGCTACGTCTCCCTGGCCCTGGAGTACATCACGCCCGGCTCCGACACTCACGTGGGGCCAGAGTACTTTGAGGTACCAAGAGCTTTTGTTCGTCTAAGTCTGTTTTGACTGATACCTCAGTGCAGTTATAACCATAGTTGTATATTCATCAGGCTTCTCCTAATGTGTAAGATGGGTCACAATAACCCTAACCCTCAATTCAGATGTTGTCGGGTTCAGAATACTTTAGTACAATTGTAGAAGCCGCTTTTACAGCCTTGAGTTGTCCAGATGTGTTGCTTACGGAGGACAGGTCAAGGCTGAGGTGTCCTGTACTCTCTGGGTGGGTGTAGGGAGAAGCTGCTACGTTTACTATCCCTGTTTAAAGGCTCATTCACCTTTTCATCAAACAATTCATGGTCCTACACACTGAATTTAAACTCTTTAGTGTTGTGCAGTACAATGTCTCATTTGTCTTGGTGTTTGACCCTAACCCTAACCTTATGCACTAGAGCAGGGGTGGCCAACCCGCGGCTCGCGAGCCGCATGTGCAGGGGTGCACATAACTTTTTGGGGCCAGTGCTCAGAGGAGCACCTAGGGATGCTGCTTGGTGCTCCCCGAGCTCGCGAGTCACGACCCGTCCCACAGGATGGATGAAAAAGACATTTATTCATAAATAAAGATGAACGAACAAATGATTGTGTGCGAAACAAATGCGAAATCAAATGACTGCTCTTTAAGCATGAAAGTCTGTCAGACTCCTTTAAACACAATGAAATCAACTGACATCTCTTTAAGCACTAACTGAATGTCTGTTCTTTAAACACACTGAAATAAACGGACATCTCTTTAAGCACTGCTCTGTTCTGTAAACACTGAAATCAACTTTTCAACAAAAAGTTACAGCCTAAGCATTTACTTATGCAGTAAGTAAATTCCTCTCCCAGCGGTTCCAGCTGTTGGTGCGCAAGAGCGCCTTCATGCGGCTGATCTGCCGCGCAGCATGCATTTTGGCGACGCATGCGCACTGGCGCACCAGTTATGTGCACCCCTGCGCATGTGGCTCTTTGCCTGTCTGTGTGCGGCTCTTCAATCCATTCATTAAAAGTGCGTGGCTCACTCTCTGTGTCTCGATAGACATTGTTTTGGTATGGCAATATATGGCACTCGCCATACCTGGATTCAAAAATAAAAAAAATCCCCAGAAAATGTAATCTGAATCACGTTGTGTCATGTTGGTGATTTTATCCACACAACGGTAACTCAACATCCTCCCGGCTCCATCTCACCCCACCAGCCAGGCGATGTAGTGGAGCGCAGGGTTGCCAGACGGGATTTGACAATTTCCAGCCCAACCAGTCTAAAAGCTGCCGAATCCACCCGTCCAGTGTGACCAAAAGTAGCCCAATCTGGCAACACTGGTGGAGCGACATCGGTTCCTCAATAAACAAGCCACGAGTAACGTTAATGTTAAAATCTTGTCCACGATTCTCGTTCATTCAGGTGGGTTAAACAAACTGTATAAACGCCATAATACTGTTGGTTCAAATGTAATATATTAATGAACAAGTTCATGTCATGTTCTGTCAAACATGTTCTAATGTTATTTTTGTGAAAAAACGGACCTAACGTCACCCGCGATTGTGAAGCTAACTCTAACAAGCTAGTTAGCAAACATTAAAGATTACAACAGCTAGTTTACGTATGTCAACAATGTCTCTATTCTCAATAATTTCAGTAATAATTGTACCAAATTGGGGCCAGTAAAACTAACTTGTGTGTAAGTTATATGTGTGTGCAGGCATGTTTTGATATTGTCAATCGTCTCACTTTTAGTAGGTGAGCTGTAACAAAAATATGCCAGGGGAAAAAAGGAAAATGGACATAAAGACCTTTTTTGGTCAAAGGGCAGCAGAGACAAGTACAGGGACACAGGTGAGGTCTAAACAGGTGACAGGGACAGGGACACAGGTGAGGTCTCACAATACTAGTGTTTTAACCGTGCAGTTAATTTAGAGTTGAGAATAGCTAAATCTGTAATGTTTTGTTTCTAAGGAGATTGAACCAGTCTGCCTGCTAGGAAAGATGTAGATTACCACCTACATACTGTAGTTGTCTCCTTTATTCATTACCTTAATGTCATATAAGTCAATTGTATAGAAACAACTCACCGAAATTGACTATTGCACAACTGATTTGGCAAAAAAAATCCACCAAGGGGGGGAAACCCCCCCACTCAGACCTTGCCATACCTTGGCCTTTGCTGAAATGACAACACTGGTCTCATAGCCATTTGGAAATGTATTGCGTGTGTGTGTGTGTGTGAGAGTGAGAGCTTTTGAATGAATGAATGGTCTTTATTGTCATTGCTATAGTACAGGTACCAAACAATGAAATGTAGGAGGGGGGGCTCCCCTGGTGTTAGGAAAGAAAAAAAAACAAAAAAAACAAGAAGGGAAAGGAGCTGGTTTACATAAATAAAGGCTATGTACACTATCCACTATACTATACTGTACAGATAGACGACTAGGGTTGTCATATTGCACATAGTGTTATTGCACATTCATTTAAAGTGTCGCAGTTTGCAGGCTTGAAATGTACATATTTGTGCCTCAGCATTACAAATTCTTTCAATCCAGCAGCTGCCATCAATCCGTCCAGACTGTCCAGGGCCCAGAACCTAGGTCTTTGCTGTGTTCAGGGCCTGGATGGCCCTGGGGTAGAAGCTGTGCTTCAGTCTGTTTGTCCTTGCGGCCATGGTCCTGTACCGCCTTTTCGAGGGCAGCCGGGCAAAGTGTTCGTCCTCAGACTTTTTCCTCCTGAAGTCCACGATGATTTCCTGGGTCTTTGACTTGTTCAGCAGCAGGTTGTTAACCTTGCACAGCTTGCTCAGCTGCTCTACCTCATCCCTGTACGCCGCCTCGTCCCCCCCCGAGATGCAGCCCACCACGGTGGTGTCGTCTGCAAACTTTACGATGGAGTTGCTGGGGTGGACGGGGGTGAAGTCGTAGGTGTAGAGGTTGTAGAGGATGGGGCTTAGCACGCAGCCCTGGGGGGACCCAGTGCTGAGTCTGAGGGCTGTGGAGGTGTGGGAGCCCACCCGCACCCTCTGGGGGCGGTCGGTCAGGAAGTCCTTGATCCATGCACATATAGAGTGTGATAGTCCCAGGTCTAGTAGTTTGGTCACTAGCCTGTCTGGAAGGATGGTGTTGAAGGCAGAGCTGAAGTCCACAAAGAGCAGTCTCGCGTAGCTGTTTCCACTCTCCAGGTGGGATAGAGTGGCGTGGAGAGTCGTCGCGATGGCGTCCTCTGTGGACCTGTGGGCTCTGTAGGCGAACTGGTATGGATCCAGGTTGGGCGGGAGGCGTGTGAGTATGTGGGCCCGGACTAGTTTCTCGAAGCACTTCATGATGATTGGTGTGAGTGCCACCGGGCGGTAGTCGTTTAGGCAGCTCACCGTGCTTTTCTTCGGGACTGGGATGATAGTTGAGGTTTTCAGGCAGGGTGGGATGGTGGCCTGGGACAGGGACTGGTTGAAGATGTTGGTGAAAACCCCGGCCAGCTGGTCGGTGCAGTCCCTCAGCACCCGTCCCAGGACGCCATCCGGCCCCGAGGCTTTCCTGGGGTCCACCGCCTTCAGCACGCGTCTCACTTCATGCTCTGTGAGGGTGAGGCTGCTGAGAGCTGGAGAGAGTGGTGTTTGTGTTGTGGTTACCTCCGTTCGCCCCTCGTCGAACCGGGCGTAGAAGGAGTTCAGCTTTTCCGCCAGCAGGGGGTCGTCCTCTGCGGCTGTGAGCCTGTTGGCTCTGAAGTTTGTCATGTGCTGAACCCCCTGCCACATCCGCCTGGAGTCGTTGCTCAGGAAGCATTCCTCAATCTTCTCTCTGTGGTCTGCCTTGGCCTCTCGGATGCCGCGCTTTAGTGAGCTTTTTGTGAGCCTGCATGTATGATGTGGCTCTTTCTGGTACCCCAACCATTTTTTTGGGCTCTTAGTCTCCGACTGGTTGGCCACCCCTGCACTAGAGCGTTATGCACTAGCATTTCCATTCATATACAAAGTAGGAATGAGACAATATTTCTTTAAGATTCTTGGCAGTCATACTTCAAAGAAAATGTAAAACGTTTATTTTTGCAATATCACTTTATACTGAATAAGCTTTGTATCCATGAATACAATATCCTGTATCATAACATGAAGTTGGAAAATGTGCTCATACAAATTGATTTGTAGTTAACTCCAGACTTGATTATGTGTCTTAGTAGTTTTGTTGTGTTGCAGGCAGCCTTCTCTGTTCTGAAACAGCACCCCCTGGTGTGTGGGAGCAGGGTGGCCATCCTGGGCCTGTCCTTTGGAACCTCAGTAGCTCTGGGCATCGCTGCGTACTCAACTGTGATCCAGGTAGGACAGAGTCACACCTCACTGTTCTGCTGGAAATAAAAACTGTGTGTGTGTGTGTGTGTGTGTGTGTGTGTGTGTGTGTGAGTCGGTATGTGTAACCTTGTAGAAACGAGTCCACAGTGACAATGCTGGTTATGCATTGAAGCATTCATTATGTTTCTATTTGAGAGTGCTGCCAGTATTATTTAAAAACTGATGTTTATTCAGAGTCAAGCACATATATATACTATATAACTATATATAACCTCCCTGTCCTCAGCCCAGGTGTCTGGTGTGTGTGATGTAACGTCCCTGTCCTGTCCTGTCCTCAGCCCAGGTGTCTGTCTGTGTGATGTAACGTCCCTGTCCTGTCCTGTCCTCAGCCCAGGTGTCTGTCTGTGTGATGTAACGTCCCTGTCCTGTCCTGTCCTCAGCCCAGGTGTCTGGTGTGTGTGAGCGGCAGTCACGTCCAGCCAGTCAAAGGATCCATTGCTGATGTCTTTGCAGAGATGAATAAGTACATACCACTGGTTTTGTCCTCATAACATAACAGATGTGCTATGTAGGGCTGTCCCAAACGACTATTTTTCTAACGATTAATCTAGCGATTATTTTTCGGTTAGTCGATTAGTCTAACGACTAATTTAACAATATTTTTTTTACTGTTCGGAAAATAAAATTTAAATAAATGTATTATCATGTGTAGGCCCCTTAATTTCCACCTCACTGCTATGTTTAGCCAACTTGAATGCCAACATGGCCATTTAGAAGTCTGTCCATCACCACAACACATAGCTAGCTAGTAGCTACATAGCTAGCTAACGTTACTCTCGCTGCTATGTTATGATTAGCTAAATTGATGCTAACGTAGCATGCGAGCTACGAGCTAGATAACGTACAGTAGGTGCGAGCACCACAATGACAATAGGCTACCGTAGCTAGCCAGCTACATAGCTAACGTTACTAACACCAGAAGACAAGACATACAAACTGTGGTGAGCTACATTGCTTGTGTAACATTAGCTAGTAGCTATCCATTTTTCACTCATACACGGCCGGAAAAGTGAACAGAAATACAACGGTGACTTACGGTGGTGCTATCTTGTGGCTGTCTTCACAAAGAGCTCCAGGATGCTTTCGCTTGAGGTGCTCGTTCATTGCAGACGTACTGCTGTGATAGGCCATTTCATTTTTGCTTTTTTTTTTGCTTTTTTTTTTGCTTATTTAAACGACGCACATTATGCAAGTCGACGTATTGACGTAGTCGATTACGTCGACGAATCGTAACAGCCCTAGTGCTATGACTTTTCCCTGCATGAAGGATCCAATGGAATAGTGCCAAAACTGCAAATCTGACCAGCCTCATCTGACCAGCCTGCACCAAACTGACAACGTTTTACTATTTACTTTAGTCTTACTTCTCAACCCAGGTCTGCTTCATACATCTATCATATATCTATATCTATCTATGTCTATATCTATATCTATATCTATATCTATATCTATATCTATCTATGTCTATATCTATGTCTATATCTATATCTATATCTATATCTATATCTATCTATCATGTGTCTGTGTCTACCTATATCTATATCTCTATCTCTATCTATATCTACCTATATCTATACCTATATCTATATCTATATCTATATCTATATCTATCTATGTCTATATCTATACCTATATCTATATCTATATCTATATCTATACCTATATCTCTATCTCTATCTATATCTATATCTATATCTATACCTATATCTATATCTATATCTATCTATGTCTATATCTATATCTAGGTCAAGGACCCCAATTGAAATAAGCCAGTGGCTTTCTTGGGTTTTTATCCTTTTAGTTGACCTTGTATGTAATATGTACTTTCATGTACCTACTTCTGCAAATCTTCTAATAAAGTTTTCAATCAATCAATCAATCTATCTATGTCTATATCTGTCATGTGTCTGTGTCTCTACCTATATCTATATCTCTATCTATATCTACCTATATCTATATCGATATCTGTCATGTGTCTGTGTCTCTACAGGAACGTGAGGAAGACGCGCCATGATGAGGAGGGCAGGGTGATCTGGCGGGACCTGCTCCTGCCCATCCCTACAGACCCCAGCAAGAAGGTGGAGGTGAGCTGGAAGACCTTCTGAGCCTGATCCACACAGTGTGTAATTGACCTATCGCTAAGCCACGCCCCCTTTGAAAACTCAGACAAACAAACAACGCTTCACTGACAGTGACTGACTGACTGACGGTGACTGAATGACATTCAATGACTTACAATGGCCGGAGTTGGCAAATTTCTGATTTCTGATTCACCACAGCAAGTAATAGACATGTTTTTTTAAAAAGATGACAAGAATATTTCGTCTAGAAGCTTTTCACCATCAGATATTAGCGAGTTGTTTGTCCGAGTTTTCTGCCTGTCGTGACTTTTGCTGTGATATGATTGGACAAATTCTATTTTGGGCCGTGGCTTAGCGATAGGTCCATTGTCCCGTCTGAACTTACGTCAGCGTTACTCCTCTGTTGCTGCGTCTCCATCAGATGGGACGAATCCGCTGTCCTGTCCTGCTGATCGTAGGCGAGGACGACCAGAACTGGCCGACCGCCGAGTCAGCAGAGGACGTGAGTGTCTCTGTCCACATCTGTCTGCCACTGCAGTCCACCCTCACATAGTAACACAGATATGGTGTAGTAGGACGTCCTCACATAGTAACACAGATATGCTGTAGGACGTCCTCACATAGTAACACAGATATGGTTTAGGACATCCTCACATAGTAACACAGAGATGGTGTAGGACGTCCTCACATAGTAACACAGATATGGTGTAAGACGTCCTCACATAGTAACACACAGATATGGTGTAGTAGGACGTCCTCACATAGTAACACAGAGATATGGTGTAGGACGTCCTCACATAGTAACACAGAGATATGGTGTAGGACGTCCTCACATAGTAACACAGAGATATGGTGTAGGACGGTACTCAAATTGAATATTCTTAGCACAGACACAACAGTACTACTTTTAAAGCACATATTTCCAATTTGTCATGTTATTCTCTGCCCGAAATCTAGGTGTAATTACAGTATACAGAGTAGATTGTCCTACAAAGACACTTAGATTTAGATTTAGTAATCTAAATTAAATAGACCCCTATACTTTCTTTTATTTTTGGTTTCTTTTTATTATCACTACTCTATCTTTTCAGTTTGTAAAGCGTGTTGAAGCTCATGACATTAAGTTGAGTTTGGTTGATACGTTATGTGCAATGTGCCATTATTCTTTGGCCAGAACGGGACCCTGTGCCTTCTCATTAGCAGAACATGAAGGCTTCTTTAGTAAAAGGTAAACGTCTTTGATGTCTTAGACTTTGTTAAATAATAATAATAATAATAATAATAATAATATAATAATAACTTTTATTTGTATAATGTTGCAGCTCAAAGGGCTCCAATCATTATATAATCATAATTTAATGGTTTAGTCATTTAAATGCAATATTAAACAGATGGGTTTTTAGTCGTGACTTGAACATATGTGCTGAGGTTGCATCCCTAATGTAAACTGGCAGTGAGACACAATCTGGAGCATAAAATGAGAATGCAGCCTCACCAGATCTCTTCTTTTGTACATGTGGTACACAGAGAAAACCAACGTCAGAAGACCTGAGAGCTCTACTGGGCTGGTATGCTAGCAGAAGACCTGAGAGCTCTATCAGGCTGATATGCTAGCAGAAGACCTGAGAGCTCTATTGGGCTGATATGCTAGCAGAAGACCTGAGAGCTCTATTGGGCTGATATGCTAGCAGAAGACCTGAGAGCTCTATTGGGCTGATATGCTAGCAGAAGACCTGAGAGCTCTATTGGGCTGATAAGCTAGCAGAAGACCTGAGAGGTCTATTGGGCTGATATGCTAGCAGAAGACCTGAGAGCTCTATTGGGCTGATATGCTAGCAGAAGACCAGAGAGCTCTACTGGGCTGATATGCTAGCAGAAGACCTGAGAGCTCTATTGGGCTGATATGCTAGCAGAAGACCTGAGAGCTCTATTGGGCTGATATGCTAGCAGAAGACCAGAGAGCTCTACTGGGCTGATATGCTAGCAGAAGACCTGAGAGCTCTATTGGGCTGACAGCTGTTGTGTTGTTTTTCTCCTCAGATGCAGCAGATGATGGAGGCGGCGGGTAACAGCCGCCTGCTGAGCGTCCTGTCCTACCCCGGCGCCGGCCACCTGATAGAGCCGCCCTACAGCCCCCACGTCCACGCCAGCAACTTCATGGCTGCTAAACAGAAGCGTAGGTTCTCTGTGTGTGTGTGTGTGTGTGTGTGTGTGTGTGTGTGTGTGTGTCTTTCCCAGTAAACAAAGAGTCCGAAAGACGTCCTCAGGGAAGCCGGAATGTGGGTTCAGATGACGTCTTTCTAGGACATCTTTAGGACGTCTTAAGGACTACAGAAGACGATTCTGTAGTCCATAAGACGTCCTAGAAAGACGTCATCTGAACCCACATTCCGGTGTTGTAAGGAATTCATTGATCACCTTTATAAGTGTGTATCAGGACAGAGCACAGGAGAGTAGGAACCAGTTGATACATCTGTGCTTTATTCAAGCCTTGCACAATACAAGTTAATTAGCCAAGCCTCTCTAGCCAAACCCCTCTCCCTATCTCTCTCACATTCCATTTTATGAACCATCCTCCTCCTCCCTGTGACCTTGGTACAGCTAGGAGACAAAGACAGGGAAACATGTACTGCCAACGGTTGTTTATAGTCATAGTAAGGGTTTTCTCCTCCTACACCGGCTTCCCTGAGGACGTCTTTTGGACTCTTTGTTTACTGGGTTCAGTATCTGTTCATGAAGTCAGGCTCTGGTTATGATTTTTTTTTTGCTTAATTGGACCTGGATGTCCTGAATGCCATGATGTTGTGATCAACTGCTTTGTTCACTGTTGATTGACCCACATGTTGGCTGAGTGGTGGTGATAACAATACCTATAATATATTTAAGCAATATCACACAATCAATCACAGCCGTGCTGATATTCAGTATAACAGCACGACCTCGAGTGTGATATTGCTTTTATACAACAGTTCTACAGCGCCATTTATTAGTTAACAGTAATAAGTGACAACAGATTATGATTTGGTTGTTTATTTAATCATTTATTTTGGCTCCGTCAACAAAAAATAGTTCCGCAACTGGACTGTTGCCTAGTAACCTGAACCCAAACATCTACAGGCTAGCTACTTTGTATTAACGGTCATTTCGGACTGATGCATAGAGTCCCAGTGCTGTTATACTGTATATCGGCACTCATGGAATGCCTCTTGTCCAATCAAATTACTTGGTCGGAACCAACTGAGTTTGACGAGGTGTAAAGAACTCCTGACCGTGTTATAGAGTTATAGAGACACAGGACAGCACGTCACAGGGTTCTGAGTTGCTTGGACGTTGCGTTGAACAAGGCTGTCTTGCATCATCATTTCATCATCATTTCTCCTGGCCGTTACTGAATATTTCTCAAAGCCGCTGGGCTCGTTTGTTCAGTTAGTTATGCGCAGAGGGCGCAGTTACACCCCGGCTGTAAACCCAGCTGGCAGTAGCACATTACTGCAAAACAGAGACGCCCTTAAACCCCGCGCCCCCTAACCCTAACCCTTTTACATGTTTGGCATTTAGCAGACACCTTATTCCAAAGCGACTTACAATCAATACATTTGACTAAGCAAGTGAATCATCAGTCCACCAGTCGTAGCAGGAAGAGTAATCCAGCTCAGGCCCGGGGCCTTTGGTAGAAGGAAAAACCTTCTTCTATGACCTTCTTCTAAACCTTCTAACCCTTTTGTGGATTATCATAAAGTGGGTTACCGCTTGTTGTCAATCTCAGATTGCACCTTTTACTGAACAACATGGTGTCTAAACATGGTTACAACATGGTGTCTAAACATGGTTACAACATGGTGTCTAAACATGGTTACAACATGGTGTCTAAACATGGTTACAACATGGTGTCTAAACATGGTTACAACATGGTGTCTAAACATGGTTACAACATGGTGTCTAAACATGGTTACAACATGGTGTCTTGTCCTCCCTGCTGTTGTGTTGCAGTGGTGGTTCTGTGGGGAGGAGAGACGCGGCCTCACAGTTACGCTCAGGAAGACTCCTGGCAGAAGACGCTGGACTTCCTGGAGGAACACCTGTACCGCAGCCCTGAGAGCCCTGCGCCTTCACACCTGTGACCTGTGACCTGTATCACACCTGTGACCTGTGACCTGTATCACACCTGTACCGCAGCCCTGAGAGCCCTGCGCCTTCACACCTGTGACCTGTCTCACACCTGTGACCTGTGACCTGTCTCACACCTGTGACCTGTGACCTGTACCACACCTGTGACCTGTGACCTGTATCACACCTGTGACCTGTGACCTGTATCACACCTGTGACCTGTATCACACCTGTGACCTGTATCACACCTGTAGACCAGGCTGTGGTCTGACTCTATAATAAAAATGTTTTATCCTGATCTAATATGTGATGACATTATTTGGTATCTCTTCCTCCAGAAACCCAGACCTAGTGAAACCCAGACCTAGTGAAACCCAGACCTAGTGACACACTACTTGTTTTCAATGAGCATGGTGTGATATCTCCTGTATTCTACAGGATGTGTGTCTGTGTGAAAGAGGTCATAGGTCAACTTAAGAGTTTGATGCCCCTGCAGCTTGTAAATAAAGGCCTTTAATAATATTACTATATTATAGGAGTGGGACTTCTGTCATTCTGTCTTTGGTGTTCTATTGCTCTGTTTGACATATTTTGCTTCAACAATGTTGTTAATCTATATAATTATATATATATTATTATAATATAGGGGTAAATCAGGGAATAATACAACATCAGTGAGATTTTTTTTTATCTAGACAATATCAAGTTTTACTACTAATAATATTTCTGGCAATATTAGATTTTACATTTTTAAATTGTATTAATTTGAAGTTTCCAGCCCAGTCGGTGGTCAGTTAGTCTAACAGACGAGGTTAAAGAAACGACGTTGTTATCAACCATCACCTCCACATCCTTATTACTGTCCTTATTTTAACACTGTTAAATAATAAAGAAAAAGTTTTTTTTTTACATTCAAAGACGATGTGTTTGCTTTAAGCCACACAGAACGTTCACGCAGTTCCCTGTTGATCAACCTTTAGCTCCTGTGGAATAATACCTTTGGAAAAAGACAAATTCAATTCAACTTTATTCTCCATGCTGAACAGGCTATAGTACATACAACAACAAGACACACAATATATACAGTACCAATACCAGTGAATACATATACTGTACAACTAAGTGCAAGAACATTTGGGGCTTTGGGGAAGAAACTGTTCAAGTGTTGTGATGTTTTTGACCTGGTGGCCCTGTACCGCTGTCCAGAAGGGAGTCACTCACACAAGCTGTGAGCTGGATTACAGTTTATTTAACCTTATTTATCTGTGCTCCTGACTCCTCCCTCTGTGCTCCTGACTCCTCCCTCTGTGTCCCTGACTCCTCCCTCTGTGTCCCTGACTCCTCCCTCTGTGTCCCTGACTCCTCCCTCTGTGTCCCTGACTCCTCCCTCTGTGCTCCTGACTCCTCCCTCTGTGTTCCTGACTCCTCCCTCTGTGTCCCTGACTCCTCCCTCTGTGTTCCTGACTCCTCCCTCTGTGCTCCTGACTCCTCCCTCTGTGTCCCTGACTCCTCCCTCTGTGTTCCTGACTCCTCCCTCTGTGTCCCTGACTCCTCCCTCTGTGTCCCTGACTCCTCCCTCTGTGTTCCTGACTCCTCCCTCTGTGTCCCTGACTCCTCCCTCTGTGCTCCTGACTCCTCCCTCTGTGTCCCTGACTCCTCCCTCTGTGCTCCTGACTCCTCCCTCTGTGTCCCTGACTCCTCCCTCTGTGCTCCTGACTCCTCCCTCTGTGTCCCTGACTCCTCCCTCTGTGTTCCTGACTCCTCCCTCTGTGCTCCTGACTCCTCCCTCTGTGTCCCTGACTCCTCCCTCTGTGCTCCTGACTCCTCCCTCTGTGTCCCTGACTCCTCCCTCTGTGTCCCTGACTCCTCCCTCTGTGTCCCTGACTCCTCCCTCTGTGTCCCTGACTCCTCCCTCTGTGTCCCTGACTCCTCCCTCTGTGCTCCTGACTCCTCCCTCTGTGTTCCTGACTCCTCCCTCTGTGCTCCTGACTCCTCCCTCTGTGTCCCTGACTCCTCCCTCTGTGTCCCTGACTCCTCCCTCTGTGCTCCTGACTCCTCCCTCTGTGCTCCTGACTCCTCCCTCTGTGTCCCTGACTCCTCCCTCTGTGTCCCTGACTCCTCCCTCTGTGTCCCTGACTCCTCCCTCTGTGTCCCTGACTCCTCCCTCTGTGTCCCTGACTCCTCCCTCTGTGTCCCTGACTCCTCCCTCTGTGTCCCTGACTCCTCCCTCTGTGTTCCTGACTCCTCCCTCTGTGTCCCTGACTCCTCCCTCTGTGTCCCTGACTCCTCCCTCTGTGTCCCTGACTCCTCCCTCTGTGTCCCTGACTCCTCCCTCTGTGCTCCTGACTCCTCCCTCTGTGTCCCTGACTCCTCCCTCTGTGCTCCTGACTCCTCCCTCTGTGTCCCTGACTCCTCCCTCTGTGTTCCTGACTCCTCCCTCTGTGCTCCTGACTCCTCCCTCTGTGCTCCTGACTCCTCCCTCTGTGTCCCTGACTCCTCCCTCTGTGTTCCTGACTCCTCCCTCTGTGCTCCTGACTCCTCCCTCTGTGCTCCTGACTCCTCCCTCTGTGTTCCTGACTCCTCCCTCTGTGTCCCTGACTCCTCCCTCTGTGTCCCTGACTCCTCCCTCTGTGCTCCTGACTCCTCCCTCTGTGTTCCTGACTCCTCCCTCTGTGTCCCTGACTCCTCCCTCTGTGTCCCTGACTCCTCCCTCTGTGTCCCTGACTCCTCCCTCTGTGTCCCTGACTCCTCCCTCTGTGTTCCTGACTCCTCCCTCTGTGCTCCTGACTCCTCCCTCTGTGTTCCTGACTCCTCCCTCTGTGTCCCTGACTCCTCCCTCTGTGTCCCTGACTCCTCCCTCTGTGTCCCTGACTCCTCCCCCTCTGTGCTCCTGACTCCTCCCTCTGTGTCCCTGACTCCTCCCTCTGAGCTCCTGACTCCTCCCTCTGTGCTCCTGACTCCTCCCTCTGTGCTCCTGACTCCTCCCTCTGTGTCCCTGACTCCTCCCTCTGTGTCCCTGACTCCTCCCTCTGTGTTCCTGACTCCTCCCTCTGTGTTCCTGACTCCTCCCTCTGTGTCCCTGACTCCTCCCTCTGTGTCCCTGACTCCTCCCTCTGTGCTCCTGACTCCTCCCTCTGTGCTCCTGACTCCTCCCTCTGTGTCCCTGACTCCTCCCTCTGTGTTCCTGACTCCTCCCTCTGTGTCCCTGACTCCTCCCTCTGTGTCCCTGACTCCTCCCTCTGTGTCCCTGACTCCTCCCTCTGTGTCCCTGACTCCTCCCTCTGTGCTCCTGACTCCTCCCTCTGTGTCCCTGACTCCTCCCTCTGTGTCCCTGACTCCTCCCTCTGTGTCCCTGACTCCTCCCTCTGTGTCCCTGACTCCTCCCTCTGTGCTCCTGACTCCTCCCTCTGTGTCCCTGACTCCTCCCTCTGTGTCCCTGACTCCTCCCTCTGTGTCCCTGACTCCTCCCTCTGTGTTCCTGACTCCTCCCTCTGTGCTCCTGACTCCTCCCTCTGTGTTCCTGACTCCTCCCTCTGTGTTCCTGACTCCTCCCTCTGTGTCCCTGACTCCTCCCTCTGTGTTCCTGACTCCTCCCTCTGTGCTCCTGACTCCTCCCTCTGTGCTCCTGACTCCTCCCTCTGTGTCCCTGACTCCTCCCTCTGTGCTCCTGACTCCTCCCTCTGTGCTCCTGACTCCTCCCTCTGTGTTCCTGACTCCTCCCTCTGTGTTCCTGACTCCTCCCTCTGTGTCCCTGACTCCTCCCTCTGTGTCCCTGACTCCTCCCTCTGTGCTCCTGACTCCTCCCTCTGTGTCCCTGACTCCTCCCTCTGTGTCCCTGACTCCTCCCTCTGTGCTCCTGACTCCTCCCTCTGTGTCCCTGACTCCTCCCTCTGTGTCCCTGACTCCTCCCTCTGTGCTCCTGACTCCTCCCTCTGTGTCCCTGACTCCTCCCTCTGTGTCCCTGACTCCTCCCTCTGTGCTCCTGACTCCTCCCTCTGTGTCCCTGACTCCTCCCTCTGTGTCCCTGACTCCTCCCTCTGTGCTCCTGACTCCTCCCTCTGTGTCCCTGACTCCTCCCTCTGTGCTCCTGACTCCTCCCTCTGTGCTCCTGACTCCTCCCTCTGTGTCCCTGACTCCTCCCTCTGTGTCCCTGACTCCTCCCTCTGTGCTCCTGACTCCTCCCTCTGTGTCCCTGACTCCTCCCTCTGTGTCCCTGACTCCTCCCTCTGTGCTCCTGACTCCTCCCTCTGTGCTCCTGACTCCTCCCTCTGTGTCCCTGACTCCTCCCTCTGTGCTCCTGACTCCTCCCTCTGTGTCCCTGACTCCTCCCTCTGTGCTCCTGACTCCTCCCTCTGTGTCCCTGACTCCTCCCTCTGTGTCCCTGACTCCTCCCTCTGTGTCCCTGACTCCTCCCTCTGTGCTCCTGACTCCTCCCTCTGTGTTCCTGACTCCTCCCTCTGTGCTCCTGACTCCTCCCTCTGTGTTCCTGACTCCTCCCTCTGTGCTCCTGACTCCTCCCTCTGTGCTCCTGACTCCTCCCTCTGTGCTCCTGACTCCTCCCTCTGTGCTCCTGACTCCTCCCTCTGTGTCCCTGACTCCTCCCTCTGTGTTCCTGACTCCTCCCTCTGTGTCCCTGACTCCTCCCTCTGTGCTCCTGACTCCTCCCTCTGTGCTCCTGACTCCTCCCTCTGTGCTCCTGACTCCTCCCTCTGTGCTCCTGACTCCTCCCTCTGTGTTCCTGACTCCTCCCTCTGTGCTCCTGACTCCTCCCTCTGTGTTCCTGACTCCTCCCTCTGTGTCCCTGACTCCTCCCTCTGTGCTCCTGACTCCTCCCTCTGTGTCCCTGACTCCTCCCTCTGTGCTCCTGACTCCTCCCTCTGTGTCCCTGACTCCTCCCTCTGTGTCCCTGACTCCTCCCTCTGTGTCCCTGACTCCTCCCTCTGTGTCCCTGACTCCTCCCTCTGTGCTCCTGACTCCTCCCTCTGTGTCCCTGACTCCTCCCTCTGTGCTCCTGACTCCTCCCTCTGTGTTCCTGACTCCTCCCTCTGTGTTCCTGACTCCTCCCTCTGTGTTCCTGACTCCTCCCTCTGTGTCCCTGACTCCTCCCTCTGTGTCCCTGACTCCTCCCTCTGTGTCCCTGACTCCTCCCTCTGTGTCCCTGACTCCTCCCTCTGTGTCCCTGACTCCTCCCTCTGTGCTCCTGACTCCTCCCTCTGTGTCCCTGACTCCTCCCTCTGTGTCCCTGACTCCTCCCTCTGTGTCCCTGACTCCTCCCTCTGTGTTCCTGACTCCTCCCTCTGTGTTCCTGACTCCTCCCTCTGTGTCCCTGACTCCTCCCTCTGTGTCCCTGACTCCTCCCTCTGTGTTCCTGACTCCTCCCTCTGTGTCCCTGACTCCTCCCTCTGTGTCCCTGACTCCTCCCTCTGTGTTCCTGACTCCTCCCTCTGTGCTCCTGACTCCTCCCTCTGTGTCCCTGACTCCTCCCTCTGTGTCCCTGACTCCTCCCTCTGTGTTCCTGACTCCTCCCTCTCTGACGTCATCATTGCGGACTTGTAGCAGCACTCTGTCATGCTGTGATGCTTCTAAACCCACACAGGTTGGCGCACGGCACAGGTACACATTGCAGGATAAAGGTGCAGATTGGTACAATATGTCGTATTTGTAGTAAAACACGAGAAGCTGTGCGACTGTTGTCTGTTTATTAACCCACACGGTGGCGCCTGGTGACTGTGTTTGTCTCACAGAGGAAAGTTCTGATTCCCCAGACCTCCACTCGCCTCATCCACCGTGCGACTTCCCCCGGGTGTCACGTCTGATGTCCAGCCTGCAGGGGTCTGACTTCAACATACACTTTACACTGTCTGTGTGTCTGTCTGTCTGTCTGTCTGTCTGTCTGCCAGCAGGTAGACCTCCCGCCTGTGTTGCACTGAGGTGGTCTGACCTGACCCACATGGAGAGGGATGATGGAATAGTTGCCGCGCGAGCAGAAAGAGCCTTCTACTATTCTGACGGGTTATTATTATTATACTGCGATCAAGTCTGAACAATGTTTTTATTCATTTAAATAGTCAACGAGATCAGTACATATATATATGTATATCAGTATATACTGGATGTCCTGAGAGTTGCAGCAGCTTCCACTAGACGGAGACGCGCCCGTGCGTCCGGGTGAGCAGATCCTCCAGCACCGGGAGCCCAGACACATGCACAGGCTCTGGCAGTGAGACCGACATCAGGCAGACACATGTACGGAGAGCTCCATGGTGCACCGTGAGGGTTAGAGACAGAGACAGACATCAGACAGATCTCCTCCCCGGCAGGTAAGTGTTGCTTATTTATTATCTGTTCAAACAAACATGATCTCTCTAACTGTTAAATGTTACCGATGTTACCGCGTGCGTAAAGCGCAGTAGACGTCATGTTGTGATATAATAACATAATAATATAATAACATATAATAATATAATAATAATAATAATATAATAATAATAATAATAATAATAACTATAATAACAGGACTGAAGTGTTTATTATTATTCTCACATCCACGCGCGTAAAAAAAGTGCCTGAAAAACAACGGAGGTTTCAATGGTTTAAACCTTCACTCAGCTTCATGATAATAGTAGATGTAATAGATGTAATAGAAGCGTCATAGCAGTACATGCATACAGCGGTACCCTTTTTGAAAGACAAGCTGATGAATCGACATACAGTCCTCATGTGTATTTGGAGGTAACGGGCAAACCCCAACTGGAAGATATTCAGATCAGATCAGACCAGCTCTCTCAGTCTCTCTCAGTCTCTCTCAGTCTCTCTCTGCCTCTCTCAGCCTCTCTCAGCCTCTCTCAGCCTCTCTCAGCCTCTCTCAGTCTCTCTCTGTCTCTCTCAGTCTCTCTCAGTCTCTCTCAGCCTCTCTCTGCCTCTCTCAGCCTCTCTCAGCCTCTCTCAGTCTCTCTCAGTCTCTCTCAGTCTCTCTCAGTCTCTCTCAGTCTCTCTCAGTCTCTCTCAGCCTCTCTCAGCCTCTCTCAGCCTCTCTCAGCCTCTCTCAGTCTCTCTCAGTCTCTCTCAGCCTCTCTCAGTCTCTCTCAGTCTCTCTCAGTCTCTCTCAGTCTCTCTCAGCCTCTCTCAGCCTCTCTCAGCCTCTCTCAGTCTCTCTCAGTCTCTCTCAGTCTCTCTCAGCCTCTCTCAGTCTCTCTCAGTCTCTCTCAGTCTCTCTCAGTCTCTCTCAGCCTCTCTCAGCCTCTCTCAGCCTCTCTCAGTCTCTCTCAGTCTCTCTCAGTCTCTCTCAGCCTCTCTCAGTCTCTCTCAGTCTCTCTCAGTCTCTCTCAGTCTCTCTCAGTCTCTCTCAGTCTCTCTCAGTCTCTCTCAGCCTCTCTCAGTCTCTCTCAGTCTCTCTCAGTCTCTCTCAGTCTCTCTCAGCCTCTCAGTCTCTCTCAGTCTCTCTCAGTCTCTCTCAGCCTCTCTCAGTCTCTCTCAGTCTCTCTCAGTCTCTCTCAGTCTCTCTCAGCCTCTCTCAGTCTCTCTCAGCCTCTCTCAGTCTCTCTCAGCCTCTCTCAGTCTCTCTCAGCCTCTCTTAGCCTCTCTCAGCCTCTCTCAGCCTCTCAGCCTCTCAGCCTCTCTCAGCCTCTCTCAGCCTCTCAGCCTCTCAGCATAACACAAGTTCCACATCGGGGATTGATGCATGTGAAGTTGCTTGTAGAAGCAGACAGGGAGGCGACGTGTTCTGCATCCACGCATAACTGTACACGTCTCTGCATCCACGCATAGCTGTACACGTCTCTGCATCCACGCATAGCTGTACACGTCTCTGCATCCACGCATAGCTGTACACGTCTCTGCATCCACGCATAGCTGTACACGTCTCTGCATCCACGCATAGCTGTACACGTCTCTGCATCCACGCATAGCTGTACACGTCTCTGCATCCACGCATAGCTGTACACGTCTCTGCATCCACGCATAGCTGTACACGTCTCTGCATCCACGCATAGCTGTACACGTCTCTGCATCCACGCATAGCTGTACACGTCTCTGCATCCACGCATAGCTGTACACGTCTCTGGTAGCAGGTTACAGTAACATCTCTAACTTCACAAGCGCAATGGTTTCTTCTTCTTCATCATTGTAGATGTACAATACATCATGGTCATACAGGCTGTGGTACAACCAGCCCAGCGACACGCTCCTGGTGCCCCAGGTCATACAGGCTGTGGTACAACCAGCCCAGCGACACGCTCCTGGTGCCCCAGACCATGGTCATACAGGCTGTGGTACAACCAGCCCAGCGACACGCTCCTGGTGCCCCAGGTCATACAGGCTGTGGTACAACCAGCCCAGCGACACGCTCCTGGTGCCCCAGACCATGGTCATACAGGCTGTGGTACAACCAGCCCAGCGACACGCTCCTGGTGCCCCAGGTCATACAGGCTGTGGTACAACCAGCCCAGCGACACGCTCCTGGTGCCCCAGGTCATTAACCAGCCCAGCGACACGCTCCTGGTGCCCCAGGTCAAAGGTCATTAGGAGTCACCAGATCCTATCAGCTGAACAGGTACTGCCAGGTTACAGACTGCCCGTCGTGTTGATATGAAGCATAATGGTCCTCGTGTTGATATGAAGCATAATGGTCCTCGTGTTGATATGAAGCATAATGGTCCTCGTGTTGATATGAAGCATAATGGTCCTCGTGTTGATATGAAGCATAATGGTCCTCGTGTTGATATGAAGCATAATGGTCCTCGTGTTGATACGAAGCATAATGGTCCTCGTGTTGATACGAAGCATAATGGTCCTCGTGTTGATATGAAGCAGGTATAACCGTTAACCCAGCCTGGTCTACACGAATTGATTGGTTATCGACGATTCTGTCAATCTGAATAATATAGGGAGGCTGCTGTAGTGTAGGACGAGTTAATGAGCTGTCAGAGGAACATGTTGACATGCAGCTGCAGATGGTTGAGAGATTTCGCGCAATCCAGCAGGTGAGGTGCAGCACGTGTGTGCGTGTTTACGTGTGTGCTTGTTTACGTGTGTGCGTGTGTGCGTGTTTACGTGCGCTGTGAACGGGCGTTTAGTCGCCGTGCTTGTTATTCCAGCCAGGTTACTGTACACAGAAAGACCAATGTTGTGTCGTTTTCTCACGGCCAGGGCGGGTTTCCCTGGAGGAGTTGGCTAAGCAATAAGCACAAGAGAGGAGGATGAATCGACCATTATTAGGCTTTTAAAATGGTCATGATTAGAATAAGATTATATAAGACTGATGATCATTTCAATACACGTGTAGAAACTGTGAGTTTTCTTGTCTCAGAGGAACACCTGCGGAGGAGGAACAGAATGGATTATTAAACCAGGCAGCAGACACCCCCCCCCCCCCCCCTCTCATGTTTTGGTTACAACATCTCTTCAGTGTAGATGTGTGTGTTCCTCTCAGACGGGAAAAGACACACCAGTATAAACTAACACACCAACTGTCACTGAGCCTCAAACAGAAGAGATAGAGCCATCTAATTATTAATTGTGGATATATGGAGGAAGGTAGGGAGGCACACACACACACACACACACACACAGACACACACACACACACAGGGTTTAATGTGTAAGGGTTATTGAAATATAGCGGCAATCAATTCTATTGTGTGACAAGATAAGACTTGTTCAGCGGAAGGGAAAGCTCATTGTCAGGCATTCAATCGACGGTTGAAAACACAATAACCATCTGAAGGACTTAAAGGCACAATAACAACTCAGGGCCTGGATTAAACTCATCAATATTGCGATGATACATGATATTACAATTCTTTTATGTTTTTGGTTGATCAAAATCTCAGTTTTGTGGACAGAGTTTACACAGATTACTGATTACGCACTTACTGCACGTTTGAAGATTTTGCAATTTTCCCTACTGAGATTCCCTACTGTGTCGTGGATATTTGCTGTGTCTCTGACTGTTCTATGCGTGTGTGCATGCGCGCGTGTGTGAATGAAAGGGTCCGCATGTGACTGTGTGTGGGTGTGTGTGCTGTGTGCTATGGATGTGGTGTTATGTGTTTACAGATGTATTCATCTGTGTCTAACAGAGAGATATGAACCCATGTAGAGAGTAACAGATGGATGGTCTCTCCTCTTCTTCTCCTCCACAGCTACCAGGGTCCCCCAGAACTACCAGGGTCCACCAGAACTACCAGGTTCCACCAGAACTACCAGGGTTCCCCCAGAACTACCAGGGTTCCACCAGAACTACCAGGGTCCCCCAGAACAGACAGGGTTCCACCAGAACTACCAGGGTCCACCAGAACAGACAGGGTTCCACCAGAACTACCAGGGCCCACCAGAACTACCAGGGTTCCACCAGAACTACCAGGGTCCCCCAGAACTAACCGGGTCCACCAGAACTACCAGGGTCCCCAGAACTACCGGGACCCACCAGAACTACCGGGACCCACCAGAACTACCAGGGTTCCACCAGAACTACCAGGGTCCCACCAGGACTAACCGGGTCCACCAGGATGTGAGAGCCAGGGGTCCAGAGGAAGTGCGAGAGCCTCAGTCTGTCTCTTCTCTCCACCCCCCTCCTCGGATCCAAGCTCCACCCTACTCCTCCCAAGCTCCACCCCCCTCCTCCCAAGCTCCACCCCCCTCCTCCCAAGCTCCACCCCCCTCCAAGCTCCACCCCCCTCCAAGCTCCACCCCCCTCCTCCGCTTCCCCCCT
>NC_137684.1:31981473-32011473 GCF_963989245.1 Nansenia antarctica | reverse complement strand
AGGTGACATCACCAGTCACATGACCAGACAGAGAGGTGACATAACCAGTCACATGACCAGACAGAGAGGTGACATAACCAGTCACATGACCAGACAGAGAGGTGACATAACCAGTCACATGACCAGACAGAGAGGTGACATCATCAGTCACATGACCAGACAGAGAGGTGACATCACCAGTCACATGACCAGACAGAGAGGTGACATAACCAGTCACATGAACAGCAGAGAGGTGACATAACCAGTCACATGACCAGACAGAGAGGTGACATAACCAGTCACATGACCAGGCAGAGAGGTGACATCACCAGTCACATGACCAGACAGAGAGGTGACATAACCAGTCACATGACCAGGCAGAGAGGTGACATCACCAGTCACATGACCAGACAGAGAGGTGACATAACCAGTCACATGACCAGGCAGAGAGGTGACATCACCAGTCACATGACCAGACAGAGAGGTGACATAACCAGTCACATGACCAGCAGAGAGGTGACATCACCAGTCACATGACCAGACAGAGAGGTGACATAACCAGTCACATGAACAGCAGAGAGGTGACATAACCAGTCACATGACCAGACAGAGAGGTGACATCACCAGTCACATGACCAGACAGAGAGGCTGCTGGTCCACTGAGCTGCACACGCCCAGGGTGAGACGTGGGTCTGCCCAACACGCTGCTCTCTCACCCGGATGAACTGTGTGTGTGTGTGTATGTGTGTGTGTGTGTGTGATGTGTGTGTGTGATGTGTGGGTGATGTGTGGGTGATGTGTGTGTGTGTGATGTGTGTGTGTTTGTGTGTGTGTGTGTGTGTGTGTGTGTGTGTGTGTGTGGATGCAGGGGCATGTCTGAGGAGCAGAGGCACAGAGGTGTGTGTGTGTGTGTGTGTGTGTGTGTGTGTGTGTGTGTGTCCAGCAGAGTTCTGCAGCCGTAACGACGATTTCGTCTGTTGTGTTTGTAAATGACGATTGTGTCTCTCAGGCACATTACCTTCTATTGAAACAACAAGGTCATCAAGATGGCGTCGCGCTTAGTCGCGAGGCTCGGGGTGGCTTCCACGCTGGTGTTTTTTTGTGCTTTTAAGAATATTTGTATGTACATTTTTATTTTAATACTTATAGGGAACAGTTGTGTAAATAGTACCTACAGCAGGCTCGACTTATTAGAAATCGGCACGCAAAACGACAAGACAGTTACAGCGGAGTTTCTAAAGCAACACAGGATTTTTAACGAGATAGCCCGTGTACCGGGCGAACCTTGGTTCTCAGTCCCCTCCCTGAGGCGGAAGCGACGGAGGCGAGATCGTAAGCAACCCCGAGGCTGCAGGGGAGGCCTGTTAGCAAGGCTAAGGAGAAGCCCAAACAAGCCAGCTATTCCAAGCATTTTCCTCTCAAATGTCAGATCCCTGACAAATAAGATGGATGAACTGAGACTACAGGTGGCAAAAAACAGCATCGTAGGGGATAGCTGTGTGATTATTCTGACCGAAACCTGGCTAAACGACAACATTGTGGACGCTAACGTTAGCTTAGAGGGCCGAACGCTTCATCGCGCTGACCGCACAGAGCTTAGCGGTAAGTCAAGAGGAGGTGGGATCATAATATCGACGAAGGACAGCTGGTGCTTAAACACGAAAACTGTAAGTAGCCACTGCTCACCAGACCTAGAATACTTGACTGTTAAATGCCGACCCACATACCTGCCTAGGGAGTTTAACGCGGTGCTAATTACATGTGTGTATATTGCACCTAGCTCAGACAGCAAAGTAGCATTGGCGCGACTATACGACGTCATTAGTAGCCAACAAAGTACTGATCCACAGGCTATCCACATCATAGCGGGGGACTTTAATCATGTCGACCTGAAGGCAGTACTACCCAAGTTCTACCAGCATGTAAAATGTGCAACGAGGGGAGAAAAAACACTGGATAAGGTATACACCAACATCAAACGTGCTTACAAGGCTAGTCCGCTAGCTCATCTAGGCATGTCTGACCATGTGTCAATCCTCCTGATTCCTGCATACACCACAATGGGGAAAAGTGCTCCCACCACCACTAAGACTGTCAGAACCTGGCCAGAAGGGTCCGCTCCACTGCAGATCTGCCTAAATGACACCCTATGGCAGGAATATGAGCATGAGGACCTGGAACAGTACACGTCGTCGGTTCTGAACCACATAGTGAACTGCACCAACTCAGTCACCGTGGACAAACGGGTCCGGGTCTACCCCAACACGAAGCCATGGATGACTGGGAAGGTCCAAAAACTGTTAAATGAGAGGGACAACGCCTTCTTCGCAGGGAAGCGCACACCGCTGTACAGCTCCACCAGGGCCAACCTAAAGCGCGGCATCAAAGCGGCCAAGGCAGAGCACAGAGAGAAGATTGAGGAATGCCTCCTGAGCAACGACTCCAGGCGGATGTGGCAGGGGGTTCAGCAGATGACAAACTTCAGAGCCAACAGGCTCACAGCCGCAGAGGACGACCCCCTGCTGGCGGGAAAGCTGAACACCTTCTACGCCCGGTTCGACGAGGGGCGAACGGAGGTAACCACAACACAGACACCACTCTCTCCAGCTCTCAGCAGCCTCACCCTCACAGAGCACGAGGTGAGACGCGTACTGAAGGCGGTGGACCCCAGGAAAGCCTCGGGGCCGGATGGCGTCCTGGGACGGGTGCTGAGAGACTGCGCCGACCAGCTGGCCGGGGTTTTCACCAACATCTTTAACCAGTCCCTGTCCCAGGCCACCGTCCCACCCTGCCTGAAAACCTCAACTATCATCCCAGTCCCGAAGAAAAGCACGGTGAGCTGCCTAAACGACTACCGCCCGGTGGCACTCACACCAATCATCATGAAGTGCTTCGAGAAACTAGTCCGGGCCCACATACTCACACGCCTCCCGCCCAACCTGGATCCATACCAGTTCGCCTACAGAGCCCACAGGTCCACAGAGGACGCCATAGCGACGACTCTCCACGCCACTCTATCCCACCTGGAGAGGGGAAACAGCTACGCGAGACTGCTCTTCGTGGACTTCAGCTCCGCCTTTAACACCATCCTTCCAGACAGGCTAGTGACCAAACTACTAGACCTGGGTCTATCACACTCTATATGTGCGTGGATCAAGGACTTCCTGACCAACCGCCCCCAGAGGGTGCGGGTGGGCCCCCACACCTCCACAGCCCTCAGCCTCAGCACTGGGTCACCCCAGGGCTGCGTGCTAAGCCCCATCCTCTACAACCTCTACACCCACGACTTCACCCCCATCCACCCCAGCAACTACATCGTAAAGTTTGCAGACGACACCACCGTGGTGGGATGTATCTCGGGGGGGGACGAGGCGGCGTACAGGGATGAGGTAGAGCAATTGAGCAAGCTGTGCAAGGTAAACAACCTGCTGCTAAACAAGTCAAAGACCCAGGAACTCATCGTAGACTACAGGAGGAAAAAGTCCGAGATCCTGCCCCTGCTCATCGACGGAGAGAGCGTAGAGATGGTCTCAAACCTCCGTTTCCTGGGACACATCATACGAGATGACCTGGCCTGGAAGGACAACACTAAAGGCACCATCAAGAGGGCACAACAGCGGCTATACACCCTGAGATGCCTCAAGAAACAACACAGCAAGCAGGAGATGCTGGTGGCCTTCTACCACGGCGCAGTGGAGAGCATCCTCACCTTCGGCATCTCCAACTGGTACCACAGCTGCACGGCAGCGGAGAGAAACGATCTACAGAGAGTCGTGAGAACAGCACAGGGGATCACCGGCGCCACCCTCCCCTCTCTGGAGAAGCTGTACGAAACACGCTGTCTCAGGAGGGCCTCCAAGATCTCCAAGGACCCGACCCACCCTGGGCACGAACACTTTGTCAAGCTGCCCTCGAACAGGAGGTACAGGACCCCGGCCGCTAAGACAAACAGACTGAAGAACTGCTTCTACCACAGGGCCGTCAAGGCCCTGAACACAGAAAAGGCCTAAGTTCTGGGCCCAGGACAAGTCCGGACGGATTGTAATGGCAGCTAGTGCTGAGGCACAAACATGTACATTTTCAAGCCTGCAAACTGTGACACTTTAAAAAAATGTGAAAAAATACTTTCTTGTGCAATATGACAACCCTAGTTGACTATCTGTGCAGTATAGTACAGTGGATTGTGTACATAGCCTCTATTGATGTAAACCAGCTCTTTATCTTCTTGTGATTTTATGCATCTATGCTTTTTCCAAAATGTGTTTCTTTTTCCTTTCTTAAACACCAGGGGAGCCCCCCCTCCTAAATTTCGTTGTTGGGTACCTGTACTGTAACAATGACAAATAAAGTCTATCTATCTATCTATCTATCTATCTATCTATCTATCTATCTATCTATCTATCTATCTATCTATCTATCTATCTATAACAACAACAATAAGGAACCTGGTTAAGACAGCTTCCCTCCAGGCTCGTTCAGACAGCTTCCCTCCAGGCTCCACTCCTCCACAACAGACACACAGTCACCAACCTGAATGATAACATCACATGTAATTCCGGTCATAAAAATGATTTACTAGCGTGCATGGGAATAATGAAGACACACGATACACCCCGAGGCTACGCTAGGGATGGGACGCGGTGACACAGATCCCCTCCGCTAAATCTTGGATGAGTTACAAGACTTATCTCTCTCTGAGGCGCCTGCGTGTTTGTTAAAGTCGTGCATGCCTAACGAGGAGAGAAAGGGCAAGAAACGTCTTATCTAAAATTAGCCGTAAATGACTTGAGGGAGGCAGGAGATTGTGCTGATGCAGAGCTTCTCTCACCCCCCACCCACCCGCCCGCCCCCCATCCACCCCCCCACCCCCGCCCACCCCCCCGTCCCCCATCCACCCCCCCACCCCCGCCCACCCCCCCGCCGCTGTCTCAGTGTTCAGCAGTGGAAGTGTGATGCTCAGGAGCTCAGGGTGAGAACAGGTTTTTAAGTATTTCACCATCATGTGGTAGGTAGGTAGGTAGGTAGGTAGGTAGACACACATTGATATATATCTTCACCTGGCTCCAGAATGATTCAGTTAAAGGAGGGACAAGTGATCGTACGATATGCCCACCATATCATGAAGCATCACATACATACAGTACATCATGTAGTCACAATGTCACAAAGTACATGACCATACCATTACCTGTCTGCTCGTTAACAATCTGCAATTCAAACAACTTTTGGGGGAAACTGAGGGATGCTGAGGGATGTCTCCTCTCTCAACCACAGAGCTACACATGCAGACGTACCATCCATGAGATCAACATCATAGTTTTAACGCTGGTTTAAAGATATACAGTGTTGGTTTATAATGGTATTGTTGATCTCATGGATGGTACGTCTTTGCATGTGGAACACTCTTTGGAGAGGGTTCTATATCAAACAGCGAGGGTTCTATATCAAACAGAAAGGGTTCTATATCAAACAGAAAGGGGTTCTTCAAAGGGTTCACTCACAGAGACAGGAACCCAGAATGGGTCAATAATCGTCTAAACCCGTGTTGGTATTCATGTATCTCCATGTCCTTGCTGATGTTTCAGTTGAATGATATCTTTAGTGTCATTCACTGAGCGGAGAGAGAGGCAGAGTACGAGAGATGTGAGAGTGTGTGATCCCTGTTGACAAGAGAGGCAGGCTTGTGCCTGTTAAAGAGAGGCAGGCTTGTGCCTGTTAAAGGCCAGTAACAAGAGAGGCAGGCTTGTGCCTGTTAAAGGCCAGTAACAAGAGAGGCAGGCTTGTGCCTGTTAAAGGCCAGTAACAAGAGAGGCAGGCTTGTGCCTGTTAAAGGCCAGTAACAAGAGAGGCAGGCTTGTGCCTGTTAAAGGCCAGTAACAAGAGAGGCAGGCTTGTGCCTGTTAAAGGCCAGTAACAAGAGAGGCAGGCTTGTGCCTGTTAAAGGCCAGTAACAAGAGAGGCAGGCTTGTGCCTGTTAAAGGCCAGTAACAAGAGAGGCAGGCTTGTGCCTGTTAAAGGCCAGTAACAAGAGAGGCAGGCTTGTGCCTGTTAAAGGCCAGTAACAAGAGAGGCAGGCTTGTGCCTGTTAAAGGCCAGTAACAAGAGAGGCAGGCTTGTGCCTGTTAAAGGCCAGTAGAGAGGCAGGCTTGTGCCTGTTAAAGGCCAGTAGAGAGGCAGGCTTGTGCCTGTTAAAGGCCAGTAGAGAGGCAGGCTTGTGCCTGTTAAAGGCCAGTAACAACGTGTGTTTTAGGAGTCTTGTACTTGTCTGAGTCCAGCTGTCTGAGTCCAATAACAGAGGTTTCCATCGGCTCTTGTAGTGCGTTACCCTTTGATCTCACCCCATCTGAAGCTCTTGTAGTGCGTTACCCTTTGATCTCACCCCATCTGAAGCGGTAACAAAGCTCTTGTAGTGCGTTACCCTTTGATCTCACCCCATCTGAAGCGTTACCCTTTGATCTCACCCCATCTGAAGCGTTACCCTTTGATCTCACCCCATCTGAAGCGTTACCCTTTGATCTCACCCCATCTGAAGCGTTACCCTTTGATCTCACCCCATCTGAAGCTCTTGTAGTGCGTTACCCTTTGATCTCACCCCATCTGAAGCGGTAACAAAGCAACTCAAATCCGTTTGATAGTTCTTGACACACTTAACTTGATCACTCACCATCACAGAGAGTTCTGGAAACCACTACCATGTGCTTGGCCTGATTAGCCTGATTAGCCTGATTAGCCTGATTAGCTTGTCTCCCAGTAGTCTCAATCTCACATTCCTCCTTTTATGCTTTTTCACTTCATTGAAAGAGAATCACAACAATTATAAGTTATTCATTTTTTGTGAATATATCATTCTGCTGAAGGTTGTCTCCCTCTTACCAGGGAAATGTTACTTTGAATTAGTATTCTGTCTTCACCCTGGATTCAATTAGTTTGGCTTCAAGAGTCTATACATTTAAAATAGGTTAATAATACTACTAATAATACATTAGAATTATATAGCGCTTTTCTAGACACTCAAAAGACGCTTTATAAACTGAAAATATTGAGTAATGTTGGGGACACATGGGAGGGGGAGAGGGTTAACTGGTGACGGTGAGCTTGAAGAGGTGGGTTTTGAGGGCCTGTTTAAATGTTGGCAGGGTGTTGGCCTGTCTGATGTGGTTGGGGAGGGCGTTCCAGAGGGACGGGGCTGCGGCTGAAAAGGCCCAATCACCCCAGGTCCGGAGCTTGGTCCTGGTGGTCTTGAGGGTGGTTTGGTCGTCAGACCTGAGGCAGCAGGAGGAGGGGGTGTGGAGGGGGACGAGGTCGGCAAGGTAGGAGGGGGCCAGATTGTTGATGGCTTTGTAAGTGGTGAGTAGGAGGTATTGGAGGACAGGGGTGATGTGGTCACGGGGGGAGTGAAGGTGAGCAGACGGGCAGCAGAGTTCTGGACGTGTTGGAGTTTGTTTAGGATGTTATTAGGCGAACCGTAGAGGATGCTGCTGCAGTAGTGGAGTCTGGAGGTGATGAGGGCGTGGATGAGAGGGTGAGAGGATGAGGGGATGAGAGGATGAGAGGATGAGGGGATGAGAGGATGAGAGGATGAGAGGATGAGAGGATGAGAGGATGAGAGGATGAGAGGATGAGGGGATGAGAGGATGAGAGGATGAGAGGATGAGAGGATGAGAGGATGAGAGGATGAGAGGATGAGGGGATGAGAGGATGAGGGGATGAGAGGATGAGAGGATGAGAGGATGAGAGGATGAGAGGATGAGAGGATGAGAGGGTGAGAGGATGAGGGGATGAGAGGATGAGAGGATGAGGGGATGAGGGGATGAGAGGATGAGAGGATGAGAGGATGAGAGGATGAGAGGATGAGAGGATGAGGGGATGAGAGGATGAGGGGATGAGAGGATGAGAGGATGAGGGGATGAGAGGATGAGGGGATGAGAGGATGAGGGGATGAGAGGATGAGAGGATGAGAGGATGAGAGGATGAGGGGATGAGAGGATGAGGGGATGAGAGGATGAGAGGATGAGAGGATGAGGGGATGAGGGGATGAGAGGATGAGAGGATGAGAGGATGAGGGGATGAGAGGATGAGGGGATGAGAGGATGAGAGGATGAGAGGATGAGAGGATGAGGGGATGAGGGGATGAGAGGATGAGAGGATGAGAGGATGAGAGGATGAGGGGATGAGAGGATGAGAGGATGAGGGGATGAGGGGATGAGAGGATGAGAGGATGAGAGGATGAGAGGATGAGGGGATGAGAGGATGAGGGGATGAGAGGATGAGAGGATGAGAGGATGAGAGGATGAGAGGATGAGGGGATGAGAGGATGAGGGGATGAGGGGATGAGAGGATGAGAGGATGAGAGGATGAGAGGATGAGAGGATGAGAGGATGAGAGGATGAGGGGATGAGAGGATGAGAGGATGAGAGGATGAGAGGATGAGGGGATGAGAGGATGAGAGGATGAGAGGATGAGGGGATGAGAGGATGAGAGGATGAGAGGATGAGAGGATGAGGGGATGAGAGGATGAGAGGAGGATGAGAGGATGGGAGGATGAGAGGATGAGGGGATGAGAGGATGAGAGGATGAGGGGATGAGGGGATGAGAGGATGAGAGGATGAGAGGATGAGGGGATGAGAGGATGAGAGGATGAGAGGATGAGAGGATGAGGGGATGAGAGGATGAGAGGATGAGAGGATGAGAGGATGAGAGGATGAGAGGATGAGAGGATGAGGGGATGAGGGGATGAGAGGATGAGGGGATGGGAGGATGAGAGGATGAGAGGATGAGAGGATGAGAGGATGAGGGGATGAGAGGATGAGAGGATGAGAGGATGAGAGGATGAGAGGATGAGGGGATGAGAGGATGAGGGGATGAGAGGATGAGGTGATGAGAGGATGAGAGGGTGAGAGGATGAGGGGATGAGAGGATGAGAGGATGAGTGTTTCAGTAGCAGAGAAGGACAGGGAGGGTCGGAGGTGGCCAATGTTCCTGAGGTGCCCCTTGGCGTGTCACCCTGAGTGAGCTGTGTAGAAGTGGTTGCCTGGTGCACTGGGGCTGTTGGGAACCTTACTCTAACAGACATACTATCACACTCTTTGTGTCTGGCTGTGTTCGTCTATCCCAAACAAATAAATGCAAAACAAAAACTCTTATTGCATGCTTCTGCCATTAATCATAAGCTGTCTGCACTTTCACTTTCACTACAGCTGTCCTCCAAGTTCTGTCTGTCTGTCTGTCTGTCTGTCTGTCTGTCTGTCCTCTCAGTTCTGTCTGTCTGTCTGTCTGTCCTCTCAGGCTGTCTGTCTGTCTGTCCTCTCAGGCTGTCTGTCTGTCTGTCTGTCTGTCTGTCCTCTCAGGCTGTCTGTCTGTCTGTCCTCTCAGGCTGTCTGTCTGTCTGTCTGTCTGTCTGTCTGTCTGTCTGTCTGTCTGTCCTCTCAGGCTGTCTGTCTGTCTGTCTGTCTGTCTGTCCTCTCAGGCTGTCTGTCTGTCTGTCTGTCTGTCTGTCTGTCCTCCAAGTTCTGTCTGTCTGTCTGTCTGTCTGTCTGTCCTCTCAGGCTGTCTGTCTGTCTGTCTGTCTGTCTGAATCTGTCAGTCTGAGTCTGTCTGTCTGTGTCTGTCTGTCTGTCTATCTGTCTGTCTGTCTGAGTCTGTCTGTCTGTCTGTCTGTCTGTCTGTTCTCTCAGTTATGTCTGTCTGTCTGTCTGTCTGTCTGTTCTCTCAGTTCTGTCTGTCTGTCTGTCTGTCCTCTCTACCTCAGGAGGTAGAGGCTGTGTCTCAGGAGGTAGAGGCTGTGTCTCAGGAGGTAGAGGCTGTGTCTCAGGAGGTAGAGGCTGTGTCTCAGGAGGTAGAGGCTGTGTCTCAGGAGGTAGAGGCTGTGTCTCAGGAGGTAGAGGCTGTGTCTCAGGAGGTAGATAGAGGCTGTGTCTCAGGAGGTAGAGGCTGTGTCTCAGGAGGTAGAGGCTGTGTCTCAGGAGGTAGAGGCTGTGTCTCAGGAGGTAGAGGCTGTGTCTCAGGAGGTAGAGGCTGTGTCTCAGGAGGTAGAGGCTGTGTCTCAGGAGGTAGAGGCTGTGTCTCAGGAGGTAGAGGCGGTGTCTAACAATCGCAAGGTTGGTCACAAGGTGGTTCGATCCTCTGCTCCTCCTGTCCATGTGTCGAGGTGTCCTTGGGCAAGACACTGAACCCCAAATTGCTCCCAATGAGTGGGCCATGGAGTGGGACCTTGCATGGTAGCTTGACGCCATTGATGTGAATGTGAATGTGTGTGTGAATGTGTAAATGAGAGGCCATTGTAATACATTTTGGAATAAGGCTCTATATTATATGTATAAGTGCAGCAGGCTGTTTACATTTGAATATGTGTGTGTGGGGTCTCACTCCCACCCGATATCTCTGCTGAGAGGTGTCAGCGTTCACACGTAAACAAGATGCTCCTTCGCTAGGGAGCGATGCTCTTTAGAGAGTCGTCGTCTTTCCATAAGCCTTGACTGTCACTGCTCGAGGCTTAATCTGTTTGATGGTCTTTCTAGTCTGTTTCCAGCTGCAGAATGACAGTTTATATTAAACGAGAGACAATGCTTCTCTCTGCTATTTTCCCCCTTTTCTGCCAAGGCTGCAGTAGGAACAGAAGCATAAGCTCTGTCGCTCCTGGTCTCCCACGCAGCACTTGGGTTTATGGGGGATATGGAAATGTAATGTTGCAGATCATAGAGGACATGTTGAGAATGCATGTTGCCGATGCCACATTGTGCAAATGTGATGCAGATATATTTAGAATCTGTCAACAACGTAAACAGATTGTGTTCAGTCTTATCTAGTCACATGTCAGGGAAACTTGAAGGAGAATGGTGTAGGCTATACTGGCCTTGGTATGTGTTGCATTGTTTTCGACAGAAATATACGTTTGCGTTTGGAAAACATTTTTATTAGTTTTCTATGGGACACTTTGCAGTAGTAGTAATAGTCCACAGTAGACAGAGGCCACAGAGAGCAGTAAGGTACCTCACAGTATGGAGAGCAGTAAGGTGCCTCACAGTATGGAGAGCAGTAAGGTGCCTCACAGTATGGAGAGCAGTAAGGTGCCTCACAGTATGGAGAGCAGTAAGGTGCCTCACAGTATGGAGAGCAGTAAGGTACCTCACAGTATGGAGAGCAGTAAGGTACCTCACAGTATGGAGAGCAGTAAGGCACCTCCCAGTATGGAGAGCAGTAAGGCACCTCCCAGTATGGAGAGCAGTAAGGTACCTCACAGTATGGAGAGCAGTAAGGCACCTCCCAGTATGGAGAGCAGTAAGGTGCCTCACAGTATGGAGAGCAGTAAGGTACCTCACAGTATGGAGAGCAGTAAGGCACCTCCCAGTATGGAGAGCAGTAAGGTACCTCACAGTATGGAGAGCAGTAAGGTACCTCACAGTATGGAGAGCAGTAAGGTACCTCACAGTATGGAGAGCAGTAAGGTACCTCACAGTATGGAGAGCAGTAAGGTACCTCACAGTATGGAGAGCAGTAAGGTACCTCACAGTATGGAGAGCAGTAAGGTACCTCACAGTATGGAGAGCAGTAAGGTACCTCACAGTGTGGAGAGCAGTAAGGTACCTCACAGTATGGAGAGCAGTAAGGTACCTCACAGGATGTGGAGAGCAGTAAGGTGCCTCACAGTATGGAGAGCAGTAAGGTACCTCACAGTATGGAGAGCAGTAAGGTACCTCACAGTATGGAGAGCAGTAAGGTACCTCACAGGATGGAGAGCAGTAAGGTACCTCACAGGATGTGGAGAGCAGTAAGGTACCTCACAGTATGACCCTTTTATTTTGTGGCGATGTGAAAGGAACACCAGAAATCAGATGTATTATTATTGTTATTGTAAGAACAATATGCATTAGTATTCAGTCTCCATAAAAGGGTTATCCTAGGCGCCGTGTGTTTCTGTGAGTGATGAGGCAGAGAGGAACTTCCCATGTTGCTGCTAATTCACTGCATCTCCCCGCCAGCGCGGCAGTGATACATCTGAACCTCAGACACACAAACACATTATGGATCTGCAAAGGGGAGATGGGCTGTGGATGAGAGATGTGCCGTCCTCAAACTAAGCTTGAAATTCAATTTAAAACAAAACAGGAAAACCTCTTCCCTCTCATCCTCACTGTGGAACTCTGAGTCTGCTCCAGCAGAAACAAACGTTTGTGAGGACAACCGTTCTGTCTCCACTCTCACCCTGTAATAACCTTTATATATGTAATAACCTTCATACTGTAATATATGTAGGAAAGCCCCGATGGAGAGAGTTATCTCTCTGTCTCTAGACAGTTGTAAGACAGATAGCTGGCCATGACTTGGAGGGATACAGGCAACTGTAATAGAAGCCACAGGTTAATATAATGGATGTCACTATAGATATATAGTATATAGATATGTAACTATGATAGATGCCACAGCTACTGTCCAACATCCTCAGTTCTCAGTTGATTCATGTCAGATCTAAAGGCTCCAGTAAGCCCAGCCCTGTGGGAGTATTTCAGCCTTTACATCTACGGCCTTCCACAGTATAGATTTCCCGTCTCTGGCCTTAGGGAGTATTTCATGTGAGGGCAGTTTGATCTCAGACCTGAGGGAGCGGAGCAGTTTGAATTGAGAACTAGATCATTTGAATCTGACAGTTGATTCTGTTGCCTGAGAACTGACGATGACATGAATGGACGCCGTAATGATAGATGACTTACTTGTGTTAGATATGATTGTATTTCTGGCGATATAATCTGTGTGTTAGTCCAGAGTCAGACTGCTCTGTTCTGGCCTGGCCTGGTTAAAGAAGATGGCCTCTCGCCCCTGGTAGACAAGCTGGCATTGGGCAGACCTGATCTGAGGTCTGGTGCTCTGCGCCAGGGCTGGTCAGAGGGAGATGTGGTGACACAGGGAGAGAGAGAGAGAGAAAGAAAGAGGGAGTGAGAGAGTGAGAGAGAGAGTGAGAGAGAGAGAGAGAGAGAGAGAGAGAGAGAGAGAGAGAGAAGGGGGAACGGCTGCAGGATTGGGTTGTGTTGACAATATACGATGTAACAACTGTGATGCACCATGAGGTGTTAAACCATCCTTGAGAAGTTGGCTCTTTTAGTAGGTAAAAAAGGCACGTTCTATATATCTATTCCCTCTGACACAGGAACACAGATTCTGATTCTGACACTTCTACAGTCACCCCACAGGTGTTAGCTTTCATTTGATATAAAGATCATTATGAAGGGGCTTGTGATTGTGGAGATATCATATATTCATTGTGGGCACGTCATTTCGAGCAGAAAACCTGAGAAATAGGCTGGATATAAACAGGTTTAACTGTACATAGCTCATACCTGTACATACAGTACATCTAACTACTGTACTTGCCATACTGTACCTATCATTATCACTGTCATGTTTTATATCACTATTTGCCCTTCTGGTTAGATGCTAAACTGCATTTAGTTGCCTGGTACTTGTTTGGTACATTGCAATGACAATGTTTAATCTAATCTAAAGATGAGTGAGCCAGTTCTACTGGAAGTTATAGGCTGAATGACTACACCTAACACTATGTTTCACAGCTGAGGTGAATTCATTCATTCATTCATTCATTCATTCATTCATGATGTAAATCTTGGACAGATCCTTTTTTCCTTTTTTTCCCCTCCAACTTTCCTCTTACTTTCTATTTAGTACACGATAACATTCATCTTATCTGTCCATAATCACTTTCTCCAGACTTCTGCAGGCTTGTTAGCTACTTTTTATCAAACTGTAACCTGACCATCTCTTTCCTGAGGATAAGTAGAGGTTTGTACCTCGCAGTGAAGCGTCTGTCGTTTGTTCTGCTGATGGTCGTCTGCTAGTCTGACACGTCCACGCCTCCCCCTGGAGAACGTTCCGGTCTGAGGCAGAGTTAGCAGAGTTATTTTGGGTTTTTCTTAATTATGCTGAGCGGTCTTCGTTCGTCCACTGTGGAAGTTTCCTTGGCAGCAGCGTGTGATTGGTTGGCAGCCCGTTTGCTCCTTTTAATGATGTTCCAAACCCTTGGTGTTGGCAGGCCTAAGGTTGGCTATGTTTCTGGGGGTTTATTTTCTTCTGATTTCTCAGCCTAATAATGTCTTCTGTGACTTTCATTGATGACTCTTTGGTCCTGGTGTGTGTAGAGGGGTTTCAGACAGACTGATTAGTATACTGGTGTGTGTAGAGGGGTTTCAGACAGACTGATTAGTATACTGGTGTGTGTAGAGGGGTTTCAGACAGACTGATTAGTATACTGGTGTGTGTAGAGGGGTTTCAGACAGACTGAGTAGTATCCTGGTGTGTGTAGAGGGGTTTCAGACAGACGGATTAGTACACTGGTGTGTGTAGAGGGGTTTCAGACAGACGGATTAGTACACTGGTGTGTGTAGAGGGGTTTCAGACAGACTGATTAGTATCCTGGTGTGTGTAGAGGGGTTTCAGACAGACTGATTAGTATCCTGGTGTGTGTAGAGGGGTTTCAGACAGACTGATTAGTATACTGGTGTGAAATAACCATGGCAGTTGTTGGTTACATTTGTGACGACTTATTTATCCCTATCTGAGGATGTGTCGGGGCACTGCCCACTCTAACCCTATCTGAGGACGTGTCGGGGCACTGCCCACTCTAACCCTATCTGAGGATGTGTCGGGGCACTGCCCACTCTAACCCTATCTGAGGATGTGTCGGGGCACGGCCCACTCTAACCCTATCTGAGGATGTGTCGGGGCACTGCCCACTCTAACCCTATCTGAGGATGTGTCGGGGCACTGCCCACTCTAACCCTATCTGAGGATGTGTCGGGGCACTGCCCACTCTAACCCTATCTGAGGATGTGTCGGGGCACTGCCCACTCTAACCCTATCTGAGGATGTGTCGGGGCACTGCCCACTCTAACCCTATCTGAGGATGTGTCGGGGCACTGCCCACTCTAACCCTATCTGAGGATGTGTCGGGGCACTGCCCACTCTAACCCTATCTGTGGATGTGTTGGGGGCACTGCCCACTCTAACCCTATCTGAGGATGTGTCGGGGCACTGCCCACTCTAACCCTATCTGAGGATGTGTCGGGGCACTGCCCACTCTAACCCTATCTGAGGATGTGTCGGGGCACTGCCCACTCTCACCTATCTGAGGATGTGTCGGGGCACTGCCCACTCTAACCCTAACAAAAGTCATTCTTCAATAGTGTCTGTGAACACAGGAATCAAACGTCACTTAATGGAGGGAAGGGGCGATGTCTCACTCATCAGGGGCAAAAGTATATTTCATTCAGTTTAAAGGCAAAAAGGATAAGGTAGGTAGCGGGGATAAAAGGTATTTTGATATTTATGGTTGAAGTCTTACCTAGTGTCGGGATGGTATAACTTGTTCTCAGAATCTGACTTAACTGAGTCAGTTAAACATCCTCCTGTGTAGATGTGGGGCTTCCGTCCAGACGTTCTGTATAGTTAAAACTTGAGACATTTTAAATTTAAAGGACTTTGCATCGCGAACTCTCTGCACTGGATCGTTCACATCGTTGCATAACAGTCACTGAACTTCAGCTCAGAATGTGAAATTGGGTTGAGCTCAGGAATAAAGTAGCATTTGGCTCCCCAAGTCATGAGATTTGTAAGTGGGTTACAGAGTTCACCGAGTTCGACCTCTGCACATAATGACTAGCTCAGGGAACTGGAGGAGGGAGGCAGAGGGATGGAGGACTTTCAGGGGTCAGGTTGAAGAGGGACAATTTGAATTGTACCCCGATGTTCTTAAATGTACCATCCCCTGGAAGAGAAAGTCTGTGAGCTCTGTGGAGCCTTGTAGTAGACGTAGAAGTAGAATAGACAGTGTTATTAAAGCCTCATCTGGTTCAGCCTGTTTGACCTTTCTTGTACTAAATAAGCACAAGACTCAACAATTCGTTGCATGTAGTGATAATTACATTGGAGTCAGATGATCAATATTGGATATGCTGCTATACTATACAGAAAATATAGCCGAAAGTCTCGGCCAAACCTAAATATGGAAAAATATTTTAATATGTGACCGGATCTGGTTAAAAACATTTTCTGTTTTTTTTCCTCCAGATTTTGAAAGTACAGATTGTAAGATTGTAATGTGTCATACATTGCAATCTGAAACTCTAGTTGAAGAAGAATATGCTTATTTGAATGTTGGTCCACCTCAAACCAAACAGCGGATAAACCCACTCTGAATCAAAACACGCTAAACAGCTGCTAGTAGCTAGCGCTAAAACAGTCAAATATAACTAATTCATTTTGTACAATCCCAAGGTGCCAAGATTGCTTATTAAAGTAAGAGAGAGAGAGAGAGAGAGAGAGACAGAGCTGCTTACAGTACTGTAGTAGGATGGGTTTCTGAAGCATTCAGTGCAGGAGTGGGGGTAGGTCTGTGGAAGGTTGTTTGTATATATAGTTATAGTGTGTTAGACTGTGGACACATTAACCTACAGACCCCACCCACATGTTACTGTTCTCATGTTCTAGAGTGTACTCCCGCCTCAGTGCAGCCGCCCGCCTGCCTCTGCTCTCCTATTGACTCGATTACAGACCACCGCATGGACACGGCCTGTGGGCGGTAGACCCTTCATCACGCCCTTCATCACAGCCACTCTCAGCCACTAAACAGCCATCAAACCCAATTTACCACATGAACGCAAACAGGAGAGCTGTGTCATGACTTGTAGAAGGTTGTCATCACCACGTATGATCTGGATGCACATCAACACGTCTCTGTTTCCCTCTCTTCCTCCGCCCTCTTCTCTTAGTCTGCTTTTCCTCTCTTCTCTCTATCTCATCCCGTCATCAGAGAGCTTTCAGATAAGTGTTGGGACACCTCCGTGTGGGGCCAGGTTGTGAATATTGCTAACATAACGTTCTTTATTCTAGGACGGCTTCTATGAATAATACACCACATGCTTTCTCTCTTTTTTTTATCGCCTGTTTGATGATGAGACTCGCTGAGAAGGAAAACAGTTTGGTCAAGGATGGATCCGCTCAACCAGAACAACATTTGATGTTAAAACTAATGTGTTGTTCAACGGGATAGGTGCAACCTCACACCTGAGCTTGTTGTCGGTGTGGCGGATGTTCTTCCAAAGTGATGCTTGATTTCCTCAAAATAGCTCGTTCAGCCCTCAGTTGTGTGATCAGCCAGCTCTCACAGTGTCAGTCTGTTTACGCTTCACAGCAACGCACCTGGCTTCTTTTCTCTCCAGAACGTCAAACCCCAAAAGTTCTTTTAACTGTGGCTTCTTTCTATCTGTTAATACATTACAATGTATGTATGCGATACAGTTGACAATGACAAGGCACATTAATCAAACTGTCTGTCTTCATACCCGGAGTCACACAACTGTTATTCCTCTGCAGTCCCGGGCCAGGTTAAAGCAGACATGGTCTACATATGAATATAAGTACTGAAGACTTCATCCAGAAAGGCTCCTAATCACTCTCTCAGAGGAGTCTTTAATCACTCTCTCAGAGGGCTTTATCTCTCAGAGGAGTCTTTTAGGGTGTCGGGGGAGCAGCGAGATTTCCCTCGTCTTCAATTTCTTCTCACACTCCGATAACTCATGTTTAACCTCCAGCTTTCAGAGGAAGTCGCCTCAGAAGGGGAATGTAGCTGGTAGCTAGTCTGCCTAACCCTCCCTGGCGCCCTACACACTCCTCTGTGCCCCTCCCTGGCGCCCTACACACTCCTCTGTGCCCCTCCCTGGCGCCCTACACACTCCTCTGTGCCCCTCCCCTCCCTGGCGCCCTACACACTCCTCTGTGACCCTCCCTGGCGCCCTACGCACTCCTCTGTGCCCCTCCCCTCCCTGGCGCCCTACACACTCCTCTGTGACCCTCCCTGGCGCCCTACACACTCCCCTGTGCCCCTCCCCTCCCTGGCGCCCTACACACTCCTCTGTGCCCCTCCCCTCCCTGGCGCCCTACACACTCCTCTGTGCCCCTCCCTGGCGCCCTACACACTCCTCTGTGCCCCTCCCCTCCCTGGCGCCCTACACACTCCTCTGTGCCCCTCCCCTCCCTGGCGCCCTACACACTCCTCTGTGACCCTCCCTGGCGCCCTACACACTCCTCTGTGCCCCTCCCTGGCGCCCTACACACTCCTCTGTGACCCTCCCCTCCCTGGCGCCCTACACACTCCTCTGTGACCCTCCCTGGCGCCCTACACACTCCTCTGTGACCCTCCCTGGCGCCCTACACACTCTTCTGTGACCCTCCCTGGCGCCCTACACACTCCTCTGTGACCCTCCCCTCCCTGACGCCCTACACACTCCTCTGTGACCCTCCCTGGCGCCCTACACACTCCTCTGTGCCCCTCCCTGGCATGGTGCCAGTGACTGACCTTTGACCTCACTTGGTCTCCACAGACGACCCCTCTGGTCTGATTCAGCTCAATGGAAACAAGCTGTGAAGCAGTCGGACACTCGCCAAGGGACGTTTAACCTCACAAATTGTTTAAAAGCCGATACATTCCCTGACCCTCCCCCCCCCCCCCCCCCGCCCCCTGGTTGTGTGTTCACCATCGATTATTCACCCGAGGGACGATTCACAGGGAATATGGGAAAGTCACCACCTCTTGTGTGTCTTCTAAAGTCTTCTAAAGTGAGCTGAGCTGAGCTAACAGACTCTGAGCTAACAGACTCTGAGCTAACAGACTCTGAGCTAACAGACTCTGAACCTTTGAGGACGTCCCAGGCCCCATAGCTCGTTCATCATGCCGCCTAGCAGAGCCGTTACAGCCCATCTCCCTCCTTCATAGATCTGTTGTGTGTGTGTGTGTGTGTGTGTGTGTGTGTGTGTGTGTGTGTGTGTGTGTGTGTGTGTGTGTGTGTGTGTGTGTGTGTAGCGGAGTCCATTTGCAGGCGGTAGAGATGTTCCAATGTCACTGCTGTCAACACTCCCGGGGAAAGGACACAATGATAACAGAATTGCACTTACACTTAGATTCTACTTGTGAGACGTAATGTTATTACACAGAGGCGCCGTTAGGAAACATATTGCTGCAGCAGAGAGAATCACCACCGCTGTCTGCAACTGATAGAAATAGTTTTCGCTTGAACGACATCACATCATAGAGCCTCACGCTGGAAGGTGTTTCTCTCAAATGTACTTGGCCATTAGATACTGTAGCTACACCCTTTCCCATTCCTTTATGGCCCATGACAGTTTTTTTCATGACTTTCTTCTTTCTCTCTTTCTCTCTTTCTCTCTTTCTCTCTTTCTCTTTCTCTCTGACTGTGTCTCTTTCCCACATATATTGTAGACTGTGTGTCTGTTTGTTAAGTATTTTCCTCAGGGCAACTGTGAACATTTCATGGATAACATAATATGATGTCCCCCTTGACAAAATGATCACTATCTTATTATCTTTTCAAGGGGGGTAGGCCTATTATATCTTTTTGAAGGCAAAGACTAATAGTAGATTGCAAAGGGTTGTGATGCAATAGGAGTGCCATTGAGTATAGTCGCTTGATGAGAAATCTTGACAGCTTTCTTCAGAGGAGAAGATGTTTCATCCAGAGATGAGACGATGTTGATCATGATGATGATGAGAAGATGTTTTCACACAACGGTTTCATGCCCTCTGCAAAATATAGCAAATTGTTCACTTGTGCTGCGCTCATTTGAATTCCAGATTCAATTATAGTGTTGTTAGAGGACCTGGATGTGATCTATGCCCATCACACAAATACATTCTGTTATAGTCTATCACAATACACAAGCTCCCCTATGGTACATAATGTCCCTTATGATACACAAGCTCCCCTATGGTACATAAGTTCCCCTATGGTACATAAGTTCCCCTATGGTACATAAGTTCCCCTATGATACATAAGTTCCCCTATGATACATAAGTTCCCCTATGTGGCGTTAAGTCTGTTTGTCTTCAGGACGCGGGGTAGGAATGTGATAAACTAAACCACAGAGGAGAAGTCAGTACTGCTGCAGCTAAGACCTTAAAAAAGACCTTCTCTTAAAAGCTGCATTTGTCTGTGTGCCGGCCTGGGTAAAGAAATCCATTCATCTGTGTTCTGCTGCGGCTCTGTGAAGCTCGGTGGAGCTCGGCTGTTATTGTGTTCTGTTTTGTAAAGTGCTCGGGGAGAGTATAATTAAAAAATGAGAGCTCAAGGCCGTTGTAATTCAACAACAAAAGGAAACCTACGAACGTGTTGTTCAATGTGGCCAAACTAATAATGTGTCTCCTGGCGAGCGTCTGGCCTTCAGTGTTGTGGAAATAATGTTGTGCTGTGGAGGTGGCGATTACCGACATGGTCCTTTAGCGATGGTCTAATCGTGGGGGTGTGGGGGGGGTCAATGCCTCTCCTGTCCTCCCGGCTGGTTTCCTGATACCACCAGGACCCAGTATGGATTTTGTTTTATGCAGCGTCGAGCTTTCTTCCAGATGATTGGCTAATCAATGCACAATTAGCTCCGATACAAGACAGCGGCTCAGTGGTGTTTTAATTCAGGCGTAACTCGCTACGCTCTCTCTGTCCCGTGTAAATGGACACATCGATTAGGTCATTATCATTATCAGGTCGTTATCTATGATTATCTATCCACAAAGCATGAAGATCAATCTGTTCAGTGTACCGTTTCTGCAGCCTGGGTTGTTACTCATCACAGATGACACTGACGTTTGGTTAGAGACATCGGTATGATGATGTGTAACGTGTAATTAGCATCAAAACATTATCGATTATGTGGGGCTAATGTGCCAGGGCGCCAGTGAGCTGATGTGAGGCGCAGTAGACCAAGTCTCTGCCTTTGCGCCGCACTTATTTAGAAATTAGAAATAGAAATTACTAATGGGGCGGCTGTGTCTCAGGAGGTAGAGGCTGTGTCTCAGGAGGTAGAGGCTGTGTCTCAGGAGGTGGAGGCTGTGTCTCAGGAGGTAGAGGCTGTGTCTCAGGAGGTAGAGGCTGTGTCTCAGGAGGTAGAGGCTGTGTCTCAGGAGGTAGAGGCTGTGTCTCAGGAGGTAGAGGCTGTGTCTCAGGAGCTAGAGGCTGTGTCTCAGGAGGTAGAGGCTGTTTCTCAGGAGGTAGAGGCTGTTTCTCAGGAGGTAGAGGCTGTGTCTCAGGAGGTAGAGGCTGTTTCTCAGGAGGTAGAGGTTGTGTCTCAGGAGGTAGAGGCTGTGTCTCAGGAGGTAGAGGCTGTGTCTCAGGAGGTAGAGGCTGTGTCTCAGGAGGTAGAGCCGGTGTCTAATGATCGCAAGGTCGGCAGATCGGCGGTTCGGGCCCCGGCTGTCCTTGGGCAAGACACTGAACCCCAAATTGCTCCCAGTGAGCGGGCCGGCGCCTTGCATGGTAGCTTGGCCGCCATTGGTGTGTGAATGTGTGTGTGAATGGGTGAATGAGAGGCCGTTGTAAAGCGCTTTGGATAAAGGCATAGCTATATAAGGGCAGTCCATTTACTAAGACATTTTTTTAAGGCGATAAACCAGAGATGATAAACTACTGGCCAGATCTGACTGATAATGTGCCGTCTGATGAAGGACTTGAGAAACGTGGGGCCGTGTAGTAGCCTACTATCAGTAATGTTGTCCAAAAAATAAAGAAAAAACTATAATAATCTTGCCCTAAAACAATGGTACTCTATGTCTGTATGTCTGTATGTCTGTACGTCTCTTTGTGCTGTTTTAGCGTTTCTCCAGAGTAACCTTGTGCTGGGTTGACATTTTAGGACAACCAGAGGGAGAGCACGTCCACGCGTACATGCCAGACATGATGGGGGCTGGCAGCTCTCCTGAGCAGTAGCAGCAGTTTGTAGTGGAACGGCCCTCAGCGCCCCTGCGCTCTCTGGGAGGAGACCCCGTGGCTGCAGACCTTCCTTAACAGAACAGTCAACTCCGTTTAGTTTCTTAACCAGAAATCCAGATCTGCCAGCAGTCACATGACCCTGCTCTGAGAGGAGCGGTCACATGACCCTGCTCTGAGAGGACCAGTCACATGACATGGGATACTTATGGCATGAAGGGTTAATGGGTCACTGTTTACACTACAGTCTGGTACCTACTCACTACCCAACAACATGTCACAGTGTTTACATGTTTACATGTCGCTGGCTGTAAGATGTCATCATCATCTTCCTCAATTGTTTTTATTTCATAAACTAGGTTTAGTGAGGAAATATACCCCCAGGGTCTACACACACACACACACACACACACACACACACACACACACACACACACACACACACACACACACACACACATACACACACACACACACACATACACACACACACACACACACACACACACACACACACACACACACACACACACACACACACAGCTAATTGGTGACAGCGTTTCTCATCTTGTTCCATTAGTCTGGCAGGTTAGTGATGCTCATGACTCCTGACACCTCTGCTGCTCTGATTGGCTGATCCACCTCAGGCCCGGGGCCACCTGGGTGTAGCTGCTATCTGTCATCACGCTGTCACTGTGTGTGTGTGTGTGTGTGTGTGTGTGTGTGTGTGTGTATGTGTGTGTGTGTGAGAGAGAGAGTGGTGTGTGTGTGTCTATGTGTAGACACACAGAATACTGAGTATGTGTAAAAAGGACAGGACATTGCATCTGAAATAGATGTCAGACCCTATAATACGAACAGCTAAATCAATCACAGTATTTGGTGTTGGTGTGTTCATGTTCATTATTCATATCGGTTTGAAGATGGTTGTAAATACTGTAGTAGACATGCAGCCCCCCAGAACTGGGAGGGCGTTTGAGAGTTCCTCTCTTCCATGCTTGACAGCTGATGCAACCTTCCCATTGAGGTATATGATCATAATAATAATAATAATAATAATAATAATAATAATAATAATATTAATAATAATATTAATAATAATATTAATAATAATATAATATAACAGTAACCAGTATGTTGTAAAGCTATACCGTTGGGAAAACTCACTATTAATTTTAATTAATTTTGCCATTTAGCAGACGCCTTTATCCAAAGCGACTTACAATTACGAATTACAGGGACATTCCCCCTGGAGTAACTGAGGGCTAAGTGCCTTACTCAAGGGCACACTAGTAGTGGTGTGGTTTCAGGCGGGATTTGAACTCACAACCTTCCGATCACAAGTCCAACTCACTATCCACTAGACCACCACTACCCCATCACTATTGAATTATTAAATTTATATCACTATAAAATGATATCACGATAACATTATTATTCAAATGAAAATATAATAAAATAAAATTGGGTTTAATCTGTCTTGAATTTCCCTGCGAGAAACTCTTTCCTCTATTCCCATCCAGTGGAGTTATGCAGCCATGTTGTTTACTTATTAAAACTGAAATAAACCTAACACGAACCTCTTCCAGGGGTGGTTTAAATATAATTGCTAATCCATGTTTTAACCAGGTTTAAAATGACTGGTGCTACAGACTTGATATAAACCAGGTTTAAACCTGGATTACCAGAGGCTTAGATTTAAACCAGGGTTAAATTAAACTAGGTTTAAAAGGTTTAAGGTTTAAGCTAGGATTAAAGTTTGGTGCAACAGGATTAGTAGATAAGCCTTGATTTAAACAGTTTAAAAGTTAAACCATGTTGGTGCAACCCAGCTATAGTCTGTCAGAGTTGTAACCATGCCAACATCAAGGAACATCAGTTAACAAGTCAACAAGACAAACGTCCATCTTGGCGAGCGACGCCCGTTCCTCTGTGAGGTGCTGCTGCAGGACCTGAATGGCATGAATGTGTGTCTTACCTTCCTCGGGGCAGATGTGTCTTACCTTCCTCAGGGCAGATGTGTCTTACCTTCCTCAGGGCAGATGTGTCTTACCTTCCTCAGGGCAGATGTGTCAACGCCAGGGAAACGCCACAGGTGTCTGGATGAACTTTGAGTAATCTGGAGCTCAGTGGACCAAAGCACGTCTCAGTCACATCTCATCCAGGGCCTTCAGTAAATCCTTCTGTCAGATTCACTTAATCGAGGAGTTCAAGACACATTAACAACATTCAGACAGACAAACAAACACACCAGGTCCTGACCTGACCTGACCTGACCTGACCTGACCTGACCTGACCTGACCTGACCTGACCTGACCTGACCTGACCTGACCTGACCTGACCTGACCTGTCCTGACCTGACCTGACCTGACCTGACCTGACCTGACCTGACCTGACCTGACCTGACCTGACCTGACCTGACCTGACCTGACCTGACCTGACCTGACCTGACCTGACCTGACCTGACCTGACCTGACCTGACCTGACCTGACCTGACCTGACCTGACCTGACCTGACCTGACCTGACCTGACCTGACCTGACCTGGACTACTGACTCAGAGTGGCACCGTTTCTATCTCTCTGTCACCTTCATCCATCTCTCATTAGCTTGCTGAGCTATGGGAACAACTTTATCTCTCCAAACATTGACTGACCCAGACAAGGTTCAACACGAGAGACCTCCATATCTGTCAGGAACGTTGTAGAGACAAGCACAGCGGCTTATGTCTGTATATATATATATATATATCTGCAGGGTTGCACTAGACTAGACCTTGATCTGATCTTGCTCCTGATAAGACCAGATTAGATTCAGTTTTATTGTCATTGCACAGAGTACAAGTACTGAGACAAGCAAAGTGGTTTGGCATCTAAATAAAACATTTAATTAAAAAGTCGTTCTTCTGGCACGACGACTGCCAACCGCCCCAGGCCTGAGAATAGATGACTGTCCTCTATGAGGAGTGGATGGATGAGTCACTTAGTCAAATGTGTTGATTGTAAGTCGCTTTGGAAGGAATGCCAAAAGTGTAAATGTCCATGATATTGTAGACAGTGCGTGGTGTTACAGTGTTGTGTATCACAGTGAGTATAAATAAATGACTATACACAAGATTAATATCAATAACATTGATATGTACGGTTGAATGAATGAATGGTCTTTATTGTCATTGATATAGTGTTACAAGGGGGGTCAGCGAAGAGGACTCCCCATCGCCCCTACTGGTCGAAGAGCGCCAGTGCTCCAGCCCTGGACTAATTATCGAATGATTGTTGTCACCTGGGAGTGTTTGTCAGTGTATATAGGTGTGTCCCATTTCCTTGTTCCTTTGTCAGTCGATCACTTGTGTTACACCGTATGGAATGCTTCAGAACCCTGTGTATGTATTACCACTTCACGTATCCGTTACCCGGAAGGTAATTTGAACTTTGACTTTGTTTGCTGGTTTGCAACCTTGTACCGCCTTTTGGAGCCCCTTGCTCAATCTTTAGTTTTCGTGCACTTTATTATTGACCGCAGTGCCTGAGTTATTATTACCTACGTGCTGAGCCCTACTGCTCCCCTTTTTGTTGTCCGGCTAAGAGTTTATGTTTGTACCTATGAATCATACGTCTCAGTAAAGAGAATCTTTATTTTATTACTTCTCCGTCTCATTCTTTACTTACACCGCACCTGGATCCGACATTATTGTGTACACCCCGAACCTATTGAGAAACATAACAGAACCTATTGAGAAACGTAACAGATCGACTGACCACTATGGATCCAGCGGATATAATACCCCTTCGCACCGTACTGGCCACCCAAGGTGCCATGCTGACCCAGCATGAACGTCTCCTCCGGGAGATGAGTGAACATCTCAGCCAGCTGTCCCTCACCGTCTCGAGCCTGGTGGACCGCCAGGACAACGCGGAACGGGTCGCCGCCGCAGCCAACGCCGCAGCAGTCCCACCTCCACTACTGGTCCCTACACCTCCGCCTACACCTCGTGAGCCTCGCCTTCCACCTCCAGAGAGGTACGACGGACGTCCAGAGGGCTGCCGAGAGTTCACCACACAGTGCACCTTAGTCTTCAACCTACAGCCGACCTCCTTTCCCACCGAGCAGTCCCGGGTGGCCTATATCACCACTCTACTAACGGGACGTGCCCTGTCCTGGGCGACGGCAGAGTGGGAGAGGGGGACGGCGATATGTGCCAGTTCCCAGCTCTTCATAGCAGAGCTGCGGAAAGTCTTTGATCACACCCGGGTACTCTCTACCTACGAGGCAGGCAGGAGACTCACCGCCTGTCGACAGGGTCATCGCACGGTGGCGGACTATTCCGTGGAGTTCCGCACCCTGGCCAGAGAGACCGGGTGGGAGGAGCGCGCTGTGGTCGTCCTGTATGCGCAGGGGCTCTCGGAGGTCATGAAGGACGAGTTGTCCTTCCGAGAGCTGCCTGAGCAGCTGGACGACTTAGTCGACCTCTCTCGGCGGGTGGATAATAGACGCCGGGAGCGGGACCGCGAGAGAGGCTCGGCTAGGGGCGCGCCCTCCCACCTAACGCCGGGCGTGAGACCACCCAGTGGCTTCATGGAGGAGGAACCCACCTACGATGAGCCAATGCAGCTAGGAGCGGCACGCCTGTCTCAGACCGAGCGACAGCGGCGTCAGAGAGAGGGGCGCTGTCTGTATTGCGGGCGGGCTGGACACCTAGTCGCTACGTGCCCGGAGAAACCGGGAAACGGGAGGGCTCGCTAATGTCGGGAGGGGCATTGGTGAGCCACGAGTCACCTTCCGCAATGGGCGATCACCGGACTTTTTTGGGGGTAACGATAGAGGGGGGACGCCGCATACGACGGGTGTGGGCGTTGGTGGACTCGGGGGCGGCGGGGAACCTTATGCACACGGGCTTAGCCCACGAGTGGGGACTAGCTCTAAAGGACCTTCCCGTTCCATTACCGGTCCGCGCCCTGGACGGCCGGCCTCTGGGGACCGGCTTCGTTACCCAGTGCACACCACCTATTCGCATCCAGGTGGAGCAAGAACAGTGGGAGCTCATCCAGTTTTTTATTATTGAGTCTCCCGACTGTCCTCTGGTCCTGGGGCACCCCTGGCTGGCGGTGCACAACCATAACATTAACTGGTCCACGGGGCGAATTACCAACCCTCCCAGAACCCCAACCCCATTCCCAGTCCCTTCCCACTCCCTAGCTACAGCCCCTAGACCCTTTTCCACGCTAGCGGCGGGGTCTACAAACATTCCAGTGACTCCGGCCGTAGTGGGCGTTCCCCAGGTCTATTGGGATCTGGGGGAGGTTTTTAGCAAGCAGCGGGCTAGGGAACTACCCTCCCACAGGACTTACGACTGTGCCATCGACCTCCTGCCCGGCACCACGCCCCCTCGGGGGAGATTGTTCTCCCTCTCCGGTCCTGAGACCCTGGCCATGAAGGAGTACATCGACGACGCACTCGCCGCGGGCCACATTCGCCCTTCCACCTCCCCGGCGGGTGCAGGGTTTTTCTTTGTGGCCAAGAAGGACGGGGGGCAACGGCCGTGCATCGACTATAGGGGGTTGAACAACGTCACGGTGAAAAACAGATACCCTCTTCCGTTGATGACGACGGCCTTTGAGTCCTTGCAGGGGGCCCGGGTCTTCACTAAGCTGGACTTACGAAACGCGTACAACTTAGTGAGGATCCGGAAGGGGGACGAGTGGAAAACAGCTTTTAACACCCCCAGAGGACATTACGAGTACTTAGTAATGCCGTTCGGCCTTGCCAACGCGCCAGCGGTATTTCAAGCGCTCGTTAATGATGTCCTACGAGACCTCCTCGACCACTCAGTCTTCGTCTACCTCGACGACATTCTAATCTTCTCCAAGGACCTAGCCCAACACCGAATCCATGTGCGACAGGTGCTCGAACGCCTTCTCCATCACAAACTTTTTGTTAAAGTGGAGAAGTGCGAGTTCCATGTGGACACTGTTTCCTTTCTGGGCTTCGTGGTGGACAAGGGGAATCTACTCATGGATCCCGGAAAGGTCAGTGCGGTGTTGGACTGGCCCCGACCCTCCTCTCTCAAACAATTACAACGCTTTTTGGGTTTCGCAAACTTTTATAGGAGGTTCATTCGGGGGTTTAGCGCCTTAGCGGCCCCGTTGACAGCCCTCACCCAGACTAGCCTACGCTCCTTTTCTTGGTCCCCGGAGGCGGACACCGCGTTCACGGCATTAAAACAGCGCTTCACCTCAGCACCCATCCTGGTGCACCCGAACCCGTCCCTACCCTTTGTTGTGGAGGTGGATGCCTCGGACATTGCGGTAGGGGCGGTTTTGTCACAGCGCTGCGCCAAGGACAATAAGACTCACCCCTGTGCCTTTTTTTCGCGCAGGCTGTCCGCGCCGGAGCGCAACTACGACGTGGGGAACCGCGAGTTGCTTGCAATCAAACTCGCGCTGGAGGAATGGAGGCACTGGTTGGAGGGGGCCGCGCACCCTTTTATAGTGTGGACGGACCACAAGAACCTGGCCTATATCCAGGGGGCCAAACGCCTCAACTCCCGACAGGCCAGGTGGGCGTTATTCTTCACCAGGTTCCAGTTCACGATCTCCTATCGACCGGGCTCTAAAAACACCAAGCCCGATGCACTGTCGAGGCAGTTCGATCCTGTGGACCTGGTGGAGAGTACGGATTCGATCGTCCCCACTGGCCTGGTCGTCGCCCCCGTGTCCTGGGGAATCGACAGGGTAGTGAGGACAGCGCTGAGGCGGGAGCCTGACCCAGGCGGGGGTCCGCCGGGGAGGCTCTACGTTCCGAAGACTGCGCGTGCACGACTGCTGCAGTGGGCGCACGCCTCCTCCCTCACCAGTCACCCAGGGGCCACCAGGACATTGGACTTCATACGAAGGAGGTTCTGGTGGCCCACAGCGGAGGGGGACACGCGCGCGTTTGTGGCAGCCTGTGCCCTATGCGCGCGCAGTAAAGCCTCCCGGCAACGGCCGCCGGGACTCCTACACCCCCTGTCCATCCCCAAACGTCCCTGGTCGCACATAGCCCTTGATTTCATATCGGGTCTACCCCCATCTGATGGGTTCACCGCCATACTAGTGGTGGTAGACCGGTTCTCCAAGGCGGCGCACTTCATCCCCCTCCCCAAACTCCCCACGGCCCAAGAGACGGCGGAGCTAGTGGTCCAGCACGTTTTCCGGGTGCACGGACTACCCCTGGACATGGTATCCGACCGGGGTCCTCAATTCGCCTCCAGGTTCTGGAAGGCATTCGCCACCAGCCTTGGCGCCTCCGTCAGCCTGTCCTCCGGGTTCCACCCCCAATCCAATGGGCAGACGGAGCGCGTCAACCAGGACCTGGAGGGGGTCTTGAGGTGCTACGTCTCCAGCAATCCGGCGACATGGAACCGGCGGCTGGCGTGGGCTGAATACGCCCACAACACCCTCCTCTGCTCCTCCACTGGCCTCTCCCCTTTCCAATGCCAGTACGGGTATCAGCCCCCCCTTTTCCCGGAGCAGGAGGAGGAGGCAGCTGTACCATCGGTCCAAGCCCATGTCAGCCGCTGTCGCCGTACCTGGAGGCGGGTAAGGGCGGCGCTTGTGCGGGCTTCGGACAGGTCCCAACGCCAGGCCAACCGCAGGCGCCGTCCGGCCCCGGTCTTCCGTCCTGGTCAGAGGGTCTGGCTGTCTACCCGGGACCTCCCCCTCCGGGTGGAGTCACGCAAGCTGGCTCCTCGCTTCGTGGGGCCGTTTAAGGTGGTGCGGCGGGTCAACGCCGTGGCCTACAGACTGCTACTCCCACCCTCCATGCGAGTTCACCCCACCTTCCATGTTTCACTCCTCAAACCCGTTGTTTTCTCCCCCATGGCCCCTCCACCCCGCCCCGCCCCCCTGCCCCGTCTCATTGATGGACAACCTGCCTACACGGTTAACAGGATTATTGACTGCCGGAAGGTGGGGAGGGGTCTCCAATTCCTGGTGGACTGGGAGGGTTATGGGCCTGAGGAGCGTACCTGGGTGCCTCGGCGGGATATTCTAGATCCGAGCCTCATCACGGACTTTCGCCGGCTCCATCCCGAGGCACCCGGGTGAACTTCTGGTGCCGTTCGTCAGGGGGGGGCACTGTTACAAGGGGGGTCAGCGAAGAGGACTCCCCATCGCCCCTACTGGTCGAAGAGCGCCAGTGCTCCAGCCCTGGACTAATTATCGAATGATTGTTGTCACCTGGGAGTGTTTGTCAGTGTATATAGGTGTG
>NC_137684.1:31946473-31976473 GCF_963989245.1 Nansenia antarctica | reverse complement strand
CCGCAGACTTCAAAGATGAGGGTGCAGAAGTGTAAACAACCGGAAACATCCTGCCGCTGGGTATCAGCGCTGTTTCAGTCAGCATAGAGTCACGCAGTGCGGGGGTGGGCTTACATAGGCCTGTTATATGTGGAGAATCTGACAACCAGCTTTTTAGTTTGCGTGTTAAGGCTCTCCAAAAAGGTAAATTATATTTAATTGGGAATAAATGTATGTATTCTTCTTAACCTGTCCTCTATTCTTCAGTGTTGTTTTATTCACAACATCACTTGTTAGATGTTTTAGGCTTACAGAATGTAGTAATACCATAATATACGCTAGGCCTCCTTCCACACAGTTATAGTGTGGGGCGGCTGTGTCTCAGGAGGTAGAGTCTGTGTCTCAGGAGGTAGAGGCTGTGTCTCAGGAGGTAGAGTCTGTGTCTCAGGAGCTAAAGGCTGTGTCTCAGGAGGTAGAGGCTGGGGGAGGTAGAGGCTGGTGGAGGTAGAGGCTGTGTCTCAGGAGGTAGAGGCTGTGTCTCAGGAGGTAAAGGCTGTGTCTCAGGAGGTAGAGGCTGTGTCTCAGGAGGTAGAGGTTGTGTCTCAGGAGGTAGAGGCTGTGTCTCAGGAGGTAGAGGCTGTGTCTCAGGAGGTAGAGGTTGTGTCTCAGGAGGTAGAGGCTGTGTCTCAGGAGGTAGAGGCTGTGTCTCAGGAGGTAGAGGCTGTGTCTCAGGAGGTAGAGTCTGTGTCTCAGGAGGTAGAGGCTGTGTCTCAGGAGCTAAAGGCTGTGTCTCAGGAGGTAGAGCCGCCGTCTAATGATCACAAGGTTGGTAGATCGGTGGTTCGAGCCCCGGCTGGACACATGTCGAAGTGTCCTTGGGCAAGACACTGAACCCCAAATTGCTCCCAGTGAGCGGGCCGGCGCCTTGCATGTTAGCTTGCTGCCATCGGTGTGTGAATGTGTGTGTGAACGAGTGAATGAGAGGCCGTTGTAAAGTGCTTTGGAATAAGGCGCTATATAAGTCAGTCTATATAAGTCAGTCTCTATAAGTCATCTATATAAGTCAGTCTATATAAGTCATCTATATAAGTCATCTATATAAGTCAGTCTATATAAGTCAGTCTATATAAGTCATCTATATAAGTCAGTCTATATAAGTCATCTGTATAAGTCAGTCTATATAAGTCATCTGTATAAGTCAGTCTATATACGTCATCTGTATGAGTCAGTCTGTTTACCATTTAAAGGGGATGTTCTGATGGTCTGTGAGACTATCTCTGACAGGTGGCAGCTGCTGCTGTTGTGATCAAACACAGTGTCGATTTTCACCTGTTACTAATTATTGAAAGTGGAATGTCGTAGGTGTTTGTGTTGGTCGGGGCAGAGGCACTTAGTTGCGACATCGAATTACCAGAATGGTCTTTGCACAAGGTGTTAGTGCTGCACAGCGTAGGTGTGCGTGTGTGTGTGTAGGTATGTGTGTGTGTGTGTGTGTGTGTGTGTGTGTGTGCATGTATGCGTATGTGTGTGTGTGTGTGTGTGTGTGTGTGCATGTATGCGTATGTGTGTGTGTGTGTGTGTGTGTGTGCGTGCGTGCGTGCGTGCGTGTGCGTGTGCGTGTGCGTGTGCGTGTGTGTGTGTGTGTGTGTGTGTGTGTGCACTCTAGCAGAAGCACATTGGGGTATGTGAGACAGTGAGACGTGACGACAGTGAGCCGCTGTGTGCAGAACCAGGGAGCTGAATATAAATATATTCACTCCAACACACATGACAGCAGACCCACTGACATCACATGACAGCAGACCCACTGACATCACGTTCACATGACAGCAGACACACTGACATCACATGACAGCAGACACACTGACATCACGTTCACATGACAGCAGACACACTGACATCACATGACAGCAGACACACTGACATCACGTTCACATGACAGCAGACACACTGACATCACATGACAGCAGACACACTGACATCACATGACAGCAGACACACTGACATCACGTTCACATGACAGCAGACACACTGACATCACATGACAGCAGACACACTGACATCACATGACAGCAGACACACTGACATCACGTTCACATGACAGCAGACCCACTGACATCACACTGACCCACTGACATCACACTGACCCACTGACATCACGTTCACATGACAGCAGACCCACTGACATCACGTTCCAGGTCTGCTCTGTGCCTCTCCTCCTCTCTCTGCTCTGTGCCTCTCCTCTTCTCTCCTCTTCTCTCTCCTCTGTGCCTCTCCTCTTCTCTCTGCTCTGTGCCTCTCCTCTTCTCTCTGCTCTGTGCCTCTCCTCTTCTCTCTGCTCTGTGCCTCTCCTCTTCTCTCTGCTCTGTGCCTCTCCTCTTCTCTCTGCTCTGTGCCTCTCCTCTCTCTCTCTCCTCTGTGCCTCTCCTCTCTCTCCTCTCTCTGCTCTGTGCCTCTCCTCTCTCTCCTCTGTGCCTCTCCTCTTCTCTCCTCTGTGCCTCTCCTCTGTGCCTCTCCTCTTCTCTCTGCTATGTGCCTCTCCTCTCTCTCCTCTGTGCCTCTCCTCTGTGCCTCTCCTCTCTCTCCTCTGTGCCTCTCCTCTCTCTGCTCTGTGCCTCTCCTCTGTGCCTCTCCTCTCTCTCCTCTGTGCCTCTCCTCTGTGCCTCTCCTCTCTCTCCTCTGTGCCTCTCCTCTCTCTCCTCTGTGCCTCTCCTCTGTGCCTCTCCTCTCTCTCCTCTGTGCCTCTCCTCTCTCTCCTCTGTGCCTCTCCTCTCTCTCCTCTGTGCCTCTCCTCTGTGCCTCTCCTCTCTCTCCTCTGTGCCTCTCCTCTCTCTGCTCTGTGCCTCTCCTCTCTCTCCTCTGTGCCTCTCCTCTCTCTCCTCTGTGCCTCTCCTCTCTCTCCTCTGTGCCTCTCCTCTGTGCCTCTCCTCTCTCTCCTCTGTGCCTCTCCTCTGTGCCTCTCCTCTCTCTCCTCTGTGCCTCTCCTCTCTCTGCTCTGTGCCTCTCCTCTCTCTCCTCTGTGCCTCTCCTCTCTCTCATCTCTCTCCTCTGTGCCTCTCCTCTCTCTGCTCTGTGCCTCTCCTCTCTCTGCTCTGTGCCTCTCCTCTCTCTCCTCTGTGCCTCTCCTCTGTGCCTCTCCTCTCTCCCCTCTGTGCCTCTCCTCTCTCTCCTCTCTCTCCTCTGTGCCTCTCCTCTCTCTCCTCTGTGCCTCTCCTCTCTCTCCTCTGTGCCTCTCCTCTGTGCCTCTCCTCTCTCTGCTCTGTGCCTCTCCTCTGTGCCTCTCCTCTCTCTCCTCTGTGCCTCTCCTCTCTCTGCTCTGTGCCTCTCCTCTCTCTCCTCTGTGCCTCTCCTCTGTGCCTCTCCTCTCTCTCATCTGTGCCTCTCTGTGCCTCTCCTCTCTCTCCTCTGTGCCTCTCCTCTGTGCCTCTCCTCTCTCTCCTCTGTGCCTCTCCTCTCTCTCCTCTGTGCCTCTCCTCTGTGCCTCTCCTCTGTGCCTCTCCTCTCTCTCCTCTGGGTGTTGGTTTGTGTGTCAGAAAGCCGGTTGAGGATCAGTGGACCTGAACAGTGACTGATGTTGTTGACATCACAGACTCAGTGACGTGACAAGGGGGTAACAGACTGTAATGTGACAGAGGTGATACTACAGCATGGTATTGGGTTAGAACAGATTGATTTTAAAATTATAATTATATTTAGATGAGACACTTTTCGTAAGACAGAGTTAATAACTTGTGTTCATGAATATGACTATATTGATATGATGATTAATATGATGTGATACTATATCTGATACTAGATCTGTTATTACAGGGTTGATATACAGCTAAGACAGAGTTTTACAGCCGATACTGCCAGGCTTGAACAGAGGATTCTGTGTTTAGCTGTTTTTGCAAGTGGGTCATCTGTGTGTTTGTGTCTGTGAGGCAGTAATGTGGATGTCCTGGATATGTGCAAGTAAACTCACAGACATGCAATATTTATTTGTGGCCTTGAGCCATCCAGCTTTGACTGAGGAGCTGCTTTTGTGTGTGTGGACCCTCGTTGGACAGCAGCTTTCATGAACTGGAGAAAGAAGATCCAGAAGAAACATCCTGGGCTTGTAACGTGTTGTTTTCCTAGTAGAAAAGGTTGTATAAAGATGTGGGTGATAGGCAGTGACCTGCATACGTAATGGATCTTCTTTGTTTGGCTCTAGACTCAAAACGATTGGATTTTAAATCTAACAATTACTATGGGGTTAAAGTACAGATGGTCAGCTTTAGGAGTATTTTGGGGATTCAGAAATGAAATGAGGGTGTGGGGCAGGGGGGAGAGAGGCACTGTTGGCTAGTCACTCATTTCTACAACATCCAACACTTTATGCCACTGCCAAGAAAGGAGAGGACGGAGAGATCACCCGTCTCTGTGTCTAATTCAGAGCCCAGGCTACTGGCCTTAGACGTCAGTGTGAGGGATCAGAGCTCACTGCTGGCTGCAGATCATTCCAGCGCAGATCTGTTGTGTTCTTACACACACACACACACCACAATGCAATCTGTGTATTTGCTCTATTATGACAGCAAAATAATTAGTTACAATCCGCCATTTCAGAAAGTAAGATGCTCTCTCAGCTCTCATGAACAGTACTCAAGTTGTAAAAGAAGATCAGGGGGGATGGGGGATTTGATCATATGGGGACAGTTTTAGCATCCTCACAGCGTCAGTGACTTCAGTGTCAGTGACTTCAGCGTCAGTGACTTGGTGGTAAAAATGCCATTGCATGTGTGCGTGCCACCCCCCCTCGCCCACAGTATTTTACTCAATATGCGCAAAACTAAATGTTGAAATAGCAGTAATACCACATTCATTGATAAAATGATGGAAAGGGGGGATGGCAGTTTTAGAAGGGGGATGATTTTGACTGTTTTTATTTCTGGGGGGGGGCCATCCCCCCTCATCCCCCCTCATCCCCCCTCATCCCCCCTCACCTCCCCTCATCCCCCCTCATCCCCCCTCATCCCCCCTCATCCCCCCTCATCCCCCCTCATCCCCCCTCATCCCCCCCATCCCCCCTCATCCCCCCTCATCCCCCCTCATCCCCCCTCATCCCCCCTCATCCCCCCTCATCCCCCCTCATCCCCCCTCCTCCCCCCTCATCCCCCCTCATCCCCCCTCATCCCCCCTCATCCCCCCTCATCCCCCCTCATCCCCCCTCATCCCCCCTCACCTCCCCTCATCCCCCCTCATCCCCCTCCTCCCCCCTCATCCCCCCCCATCCCCCCTCATCCCCCCTCACCTCCCCTCATCCCCCCCCATCCCCCCTCATCCCCCCTCATCCCCCCCATCCCCCCTCATCCCCCCTCCTCCCCCCTCATCCCCCCATCCCCCCTCCTCCCCCCTCATCCCCCCCCATCCCCCCTCATCCCCCCTCACCTCCCCTCATCCCCCCTCACCTCCCCTCATCCCCCCTCATCCCCCCTCATCCCCCCTCACCCCCCTCATCCCCCCTCATCCCCCCCCATCCCCCCTCATCCCCCCTCCTCCCCCCTCATCCCCCCTCATCCCCCCTCACCCCCCCTCACCCCCCCTCATCCCCCCTCAACTGGAGTGCTGCTCATGAAGAAGATGTCCATGTGTGTCAGACGTGACGGAGACCTGACACACACACACACACACACACACACACACACACACACACACACACAGGGTGTGTTGTTGTAGACTAGAGGTGTGAACCTGCAAATGGAAACCTGCAGTTGGAAACAGCTCACACATGAAGTATGGATGAGTGCTGCAAAGCCGACAACACTTCTGTGTTCCCAGATGCACTACGGTACGTTCCCTACGTTCCCAATCTAAAAGGCATAAGCTAAATGTGCTGTTGGTCTGTGAGAAACACTCACACACATCTATAATTCAGCAGCCCTGCTACTGCAAACACTCGGCTAGACAAACGTGCCAACATGTACCATGAACCATGTCTGCCCTCTCCAGACATAACAGTCCTTATACTGTCAGCACATTACACAGTGTCTTCATTCCATAGGTACTTACAGAACTATAGGCCAATCTGGAGGAGACCATCTAAATAACTATATTTTACTTCTATATATTTTGACCCTTAAAAGTTTTTGAAAATAGACATGGGTCATTGAAAGTGCTTGAATTCCCCCCTCTCTCTCTCTCTCTCTCTCTCTCCCCAAAAATATAGGTACCATGTAGAATGGAATAATACAACCATACTAGTTACTAAGGTTAATTAGTTAATTAGATTTTAAACCGACATATCGCTGTTAGATTTGAAAACCGTTCATGGTCATTCCTATGATATAAATACTCATCTAGATCTGTCTCAAACTATGCCGAGTTGGGTCTTTGAATTTGAGGGAATTGAGTCTTGAAAGTCCTTGAAAGGTGGTTGAATGTTTCAGAAGGTGTGGGAACCATGTGGATGCTGGCGGCACAGGACATGTTTTTTATAGCACGGTTGAAAAGGAAAGAATAAATACAGTGGTTAGTTCTATACAAGATAAACCAGCTCCTTTATGTCTGTGGCAGATTAAATGTGATCTAAAACAACACTAAAGAAGACATCAAACATGTTAGGGAATTTTCGTTAATTCAAATTAGCCTAATATTCAGTCTATATGTTTTTGATTGATTGATTGAAAACTTTATTAGAATGTTTGCAGAAGTAGGTACATGAAAGTACATATTACATACAAGGTCAAACTAAAAGGATAAAAACCCAAGAAAGCCACTGGCTTATTTCAATTGGGGTCCTTGATTTTCAATTCATCGTTACATGTAAGACAGACATAAGAAAAGAACTAGTACTATCTACATGATAATACAGACAAATAACTATTACTATCTACAAGATAAACGTACATCCATCATGGGAAGAACAATACAACAAAACATAAGGTATGTACAGCGGGTAGGACAGGTGGGGACATACACCACAGGTGGGGGCCGGGGACAAAACACAAAGTATGTACAGTGGGTATTTCGGGTCTTTTAATCTGATTTTTGTTTTAGAGGGTCCAGTTACGGATTGCAGCCTCCTGTAAATGTTTTTTGAGAGTGGTTTTGAAGGTGGGCAGTGTTTTGCACTCCTTTAAGATTATAGGAAGGGCGTTCCACATCTTTACTGCATAGTTTGCAAACGAGTTTAAACCCTTGTTTGTGGTGCAACGCGGTTGAACGTGGTTCGTGGAGCTTCCTCTGGTGTTGTATGTGTGGACGTTGTTCACTTTTTGGAAGTATGTTGACAGGTACTTGGGTGTCTTTGTGGTGTAGCGTATCTTGAAGACTAGGCCCAGTGCAAGCTGCTGCACTCTGTCAACTACTCGTAGCCAATCAAGGCTCAAAAAATGAGCAGCGGTTAGATGTGTCCTAGGGTTGAGGCCTAGCAGAAGCCTAACCAGTTTATTTTGGGCTGTCTGGAGTCTTGTTTTATGGGCCTTTGTGGTTCTATAGTACCATGATGTTACGGCATAGTCGAAGTGACATTGAATGAGAGCTCCTGATAGGGTCCTCAGTGTGTTTTTACTGACAAGTGAGGATATCCTGTACAAGAATCTAGTTTTATGGTTCACTTTTTTGATTACTTTTGCTGCCATTTTATCTCCGGAAAGATTTGCCTCTAAGATGGAGCCCAGGTATGTAATATCCTCTTTTCTTGTGATATTAATGTTACCCACTTTTATTTTAAAATTTTCAGCCTTTCTGAGTTTAGATGGGGATCCGTATAGGATGGTTTCAGTTTTACCTAGGTGTATTGATAGTTTATTGTCAGCTAGCCAGATGCAGATTCTACTCAGTTCAGTGCTTAGCGCTTTTTCCACCTGCAATATGTCCCTGTCAGAGACCAGCAGAGCCGAGTCATCCGCGAACAGGAACAAATTGCAATTACATGCTGATGACATGTCATTCACATATATTAGGAACAGTAAAGGTCCTAATATGCTTCCTTGTGGAACGCCGCAGGTCACTGGGAGGGGGGGGGACAGTGTTCCGTTCACACTAACCACCTGTTCCCTCCCCTCTAAGTAGGATTGCATCCAGCTCACCGATGTTCTATCGAACCCAATTGCTTTCAGTTTATCTAACAATATGTGGTGATCTACTGTGTCGAAGGCCTTCTGGAGGTCCAGCATGACCATGCCGCAGTACTTGCCCGAGTCCACCTCATGGTTGATGTGGTCGTTCAAATAGAGAAGGCATGTGTCAGTGGAATGGGATGTTCTGAATCCTGATTGAAATTCATACATCAGATTTTTTTCGGTAAGGTACCTATCGACCTGTTCATAAACTATTTTTTCCATAAGTTTCGAGATGGAATTAAGAATAGAAACAGGTCGGTAGTTGCCTGGGTCTAATTTGCTTCCTTTTTTATACAGTGGGGTTACCCTTGCTATTTTAAAGTCAAGGGGGACGTGTCCCTGTTTGATGGAGAGGTTTATTATGTGGGTGATGATTGGGGTAATGGAGGCAGCTGAGTCTTTTAGAAATCTGGCTGGAATATTGTCATGGCCCGTGGCCTTTTCTGAGTGTAGAGCGCCTAGCTTTTTAAACACCTCATCGTTTGACACCATGGAGAGTTTAAAATCATCATTGCGTACACCCAGTTTATTGTAGAACGCACGGATGTGCTCTACACCATAACGCCCTGAGTGGGGTGGTAGATTGTTAACTAATTTAGTGGCTATGGTTGTAAAGAAAGTGTTTAAGCACTTAGCCACATCCAGCTTGTCTGTAAGGAGAGAATCACCAGATTTTATGCTGATGTTTGTAGACCTGGTTTTGAGTTTTTGACTGCAACCTAGTTGGCTATTAAGTAGCTTCCAAAGGTCACGTGGTTTGTTTAAGTTTTCTTCGATTTTGTTATCGAGGTATTCTTTCTTAGCAGATTTGGTCATGGTAATTACCTGATTGCATAGTTTGTTGCATTGTTTTTTAATTTTCTCAAAGTGGGTTTTGTGATCTTCGTTTAAGTGTTTCACTAATTTTGATTTGCATTTTTGAACTTCAGAGCATTTTAGGTCTCTGACTTTCATAGCATTTAGAATGTCCGAATTCATCCATGGTTCCGATCGGGTTTTAACCCTGGTGGTTCTCATGGGGGCTATACTGTCAATAATATTTAGGAATTTGGTTTTGAAACCTAGCCATGCCTCTTCAACCTGTGTGCATTTTAGTTCATCTAACCAGTCTTGATTCTCCAGTTTATGGTTTAAGGCCTCACTAGAATAGGATTTAAGGGATCTAGTGGTTACAGTTTTATGACCGCCAGCCTTGGGTTTATGTTTTTTACGAGTGCAAAAGATCATGTAATGATCACTTAGCCCACATACAATAACCCCACTCTTGGAGATTTTGGACTCATCCGATGTTAGAATGAGATCTATGGTGGTTTGAGTAGAAATACACACCCTAGTGGGTTTGGTAATTTGTTGACGGAGACCGTGTAATTCAGAAAACCTAGTGAAGGATTTGAAAACGGATGCTTCATTTCTGAGCATGTCCGTGTTCAAATCTCCAATAAGAATCTTTTCCACACAGTCAACGTCATCCAAGCACCCCTCAAGAATATCATAGAAATCATTCTGATCGGGAGGTCTGTAGATAGTACCAACCAGCACCGGTTTTGCTTTGTTAAAGATAATTTCAACCCAAACAGATTCTAATTTGTCACGATTCAGGTCATCACGGGTGTTAAAGATAATATCGTTGTGAATGTACATGCAGACACCACCCCCATACCTGTTTCTGTCGTTTCTGATGACTGTGTAGTTAACTATTTCAATCTCTGGGTCTTTGATGGATTCATCAAACTTGGTCTCAGAGAAGCTCAAAATGTGAACCTTGCTGTCATGGAACATTTCTCTGATTTGGTCCAGTTTAGGCACAAGACTGTTCACATTAAGGTGAACAATATGCAGGCCCTTACTGCTGTGTCCAAATAGAGAGTTAATGTCCTTGACTTGGAAATAGTCACCACCATTCTGGTCATCGTCACGTTGAGGATTGGGGGGTGGGGGGGGGGCGCCCATTGTTCAACGGTTTCGTTGGAGAGTCTCCGGGTGGAGAAGGGGGGGGTCGTCGTCGGGTGGGGGAGGGAGGGGGGAGGGGGGGGTTCGTCACCGGGTGGGGGAGGCCTCTGTGTTCACTGGATAGCTGGTGGAAGTTAGGTGGGGGGGTAATGTTATTAGCATAGCTACCCATTGTTTTGTTAGCCTCGTCTGAATCCTGGAAGTCTGCTGCTGCCGGCAAATTAACCGGTTTGTCGACAATGGCGTCAATGTCTTTGCTAGTAACATTTGCCTGGGAAAGGTATAGTTGTTCTCTGGCTAAACGTGAAGCTTGCCTGGTTGAGACTGGTCCGGGATTCAGCTGAATGTCTCCCGAGAGCAGTAGATAGAGCCATATCACGGTCCTTCGGTCCATTCTACCTGCCGGGGGTTTGTTCCTTCTCGTCCGGTCCGCAGTCAGCGTCGTGTGGATGGTTGCTGCTCCGAAGCCCAAACATTTATTTGCGGCGTGGAGATAAAAGTTGCTATGGGTCTCACCTTTTCCAACAAAGTTTGACTCCTTCTCCATAAGTTCTGTGGTGATTTGATGTACAAATCCGTAATCCATGTTGCTTCTAAACTGTTTATGTTGCAATTTGGAGCTGTGAGAGATGCCAGAGTGCTTGCTCCATATGCAACTAGAGACTGTAGAGGTTCAGGTGTTAATCCTAATCTGACAGGAGAAGTCTAACTGCAGCGATCTGAAGACCACGAGGGCTCCTAGTGTTGAGTGACGGAGACAACGTGAGCTGAAGACAATCTGCTCTCACTCACTCAGTCAGTCAATCAAGTTTATTTGTATTTGTACAAATGTCCCAAAGTGATTCACAGCTAAATAATACTAAACAATAAATACAATACAACAAATCAATCTAACAACCAAAAAGTAAAAGTAAAAAAAAAAAGTAAACTAATGTGGAATGTGATGTGGTGTAAGAGTTCAGGGGTGGATAGTGAAGGGCAGCGTTCTGGGGGGACCCAGGTGGGACCAGGATATAGACTCAGCCTGGAGATAAAAAACCAAAAGCAGTGGTGGGGTAGTGGGTAGTGGTGGTCTAGTGGATAGTGAGTTGGACTTCTGATCGGAAGGTTGTGAGTTCAAATCCCGCCTGAAGCCACACCACTACTAGTGTGCCCTTGAGTAAGGCACTTAGCCCTCAGTTACTCCAGGGGGAATGTCCCTGTAATTCGTAATTGTAAGTCGCTTTCGATTAAAAGCGTCTTCTAAATGGCAAAGTTATTAAATTAAAATGAATTAATTAAATTAAAAGCTTGAATCAATGTTTGCAGGTCAACCTTGTCTGCTGTCCCAGAACAGCCGTCCTGATCAGATGGAATGACAGTACAGAGGGAAACAGATGTACAAATCTTCCACTTCACCTTTTGACTTAATTGACTAAACATGTTGTGATTTGTTGAGTCATTATTTCTACATTTCTGTCAGGAGTCTCTCTTCTGACCGAGACCCCAGAGACTCTGTGTGTGTTTCTGTTGTGTCTCTGGTAGTTAACTGGCTCACCTGGGCTGTGTTGTTACCCAGCGTGTGAAGCAGCTTCCCTCTGTCGTCAGACCTGCAGAATCACACTGAGACCCTCGCCAGGCTACACCTGAACTGTCCCTCCTGAGACACCAACTTACCTCTTGTGTGTGTGTGTGTGTGTGTGTGTGTGTGTGTTTGAGATTCCCACATCCTCTACATACTTCATGAGTCTCTCCATCACCATCATCATCATCCCTCTCCTCACTTTCTGTCTCTCTTCTAGTGTCTTACTTAGTTACCTGTCTCCTCTGTCCTCGCCATCTCTCTCTGTTTCTCTCTTTTTTGTTTACCCCTCTCCCTGCCCCCCTCTCCCCTGCCCCCCCCCCAGTGTGAAGGCATCTGGACGTCCACAGCGCAGAGCAGAGTTGCTGTGTGATTTATGGAAGGTACCACAGACTGCAACCCTGGAACCCTGGTCAAACGCTTCTGCATCCTGTGTGTGTGTGTGTGTGTGTGTGTGTGTGTGTGTGTGTGTGTGTCTGTGTCTGTGTGTGTGTGTGTGTGTGTGTGTGTATGTGTCTGTGTGTCTGTGTGTCTGTGTGTCTGTGTGTGTGTCTGTGTGTCTGTGTGTGTGTCTGTGTGTCTGTGTCTGTGTATGTGTCTGTGTGTGTGTGTGTGTGTGTGTGTGTGTGTGTGTGTGTGTCTGTGTGTGTGTGTGTGTGTGTGTGTGTGTGTGTGTCTGTGTGTAGGTGGGGTGTGGTGGGGGGAGGGAGGATTCAGGAATTAGAGTCTATAACTAGTTTTGAGGGGCTCAGAGTCTGTCTGACAGATAAACAGAGAGAGGACAACACACGATTAGACGCTGAGGGGGTAAACTAAACTAAAAAGAGAGAAATATCCCATGTTGCTTGTTTTCCTCAATCAGGTTTGATCTGTCTGTGGCGAGGGCCGTTTATACTGGGGTTCATACCTGTTTATACTGGGGTCCATACCTGTTTATACTGGGGTTCATACCTGTTTATACTGGGGTTCATACCTGTTTATACTGGGGTTCATACCTGTTTATACTGGGGTTCATACCTGTTTATACTGGGGTTCATACCTGTTTATACTGGGGTTCATACCTGTTTATACTGGGGTTCATACCTGTTTATACTGGGGTTCATACCTGTTTATACTGGGGTTCATACCTGTTTATACTGGGGTTCATACCTGTTTATACTGGGGTTCATACCCGTTTATACTGGGGTCCATACCTGTTTATACTGGGGTTCATACCTGTTTATACTGGGGTTCATACCTGTTTATACTGGGGTTCATACCTGTTTATACTGGGGTTCATACCTGTTTATACTGGGGTTCATACCTGTTCATACTGGGGTTCATACCTGTTCATACTGGGGTTCATACCTGTTTATACTGGGAGAGGTTATCTGTCCTTTATCTGTCCAGGCAGGCAGAAAAACCTTTAATCTGGAGCAGCAGCACGTCCGTCTGAGTTTCCTTCAGGCTGGTTTAAGGGCCTGGGAGCCTCAGTCTACCAGGGAGATCATGTCTGCTGTCTTTCTCCTCCTGAGTGGATCGATGATCAAGGCTTTCTCAGAGAGCAAAGTCAGACTCCTCCACAGACGTGTGTCCAGGGCTTCTATTCAGGGGATCTGTGTGTGTGTGTGTGTGTGTGTGTGTGTGTGTGTGTGTGTGTGTGTGTGTGTGTGTCAGTGTGTTTGTGTGTGGGTGTGTGTGTGTGTGTGTGTGTGTGTGTGGGTGGGTGGGTGTGTGTGTGTGTGTGTGTGTGTGTGTGTGTGTGTGTGTGTGTGTGTGTGTGTGTGTGTGTGTGTGTGTGTGTGTGTGCGCGTGCGTGTGTGTGTGTTGTAGAGAAGAGCCCAGGAGACATGAGATTAGAGGCGATTATGGCAAGTCATAAATGTGTGTTCTGGGCGATGGTAATGTTTGAGTCTGAGCTGGCGTGTAATAACACAGAGATCTGATAACACAGTGTCAATATCAACACCCTGCCAGACATGTTCTTATTGGTCAGAGAAGGGCCACACTTCCCAATTTCAATGAGAATATTGATATGTAGGATTATTTTAAGTTAGAAAATCTATTTTCACGTGTATTTCTGGTCAATCCATAATGCATACCGCCTGGAACTATCATCACTTCATAATCAGTTTATTCTGTAGCTACGGAAACAACAAGATCTGAGTTTGCCTCCTAACCAGTGAGATATGTTGACTCAGGTTGTAAACGTGGTGTGAATGTTTCTGTTATTGAACAACATCATCAAACCCACGGGATTACAGGCTATTATCCTCTTTAACTGGATTGTTTAAAATGAGGTCATACATGTATAGACATGTCATGATACAGTACAGTGGTAACCTTTCAGCTAACAGCTAATAGTGTGGCATGATCATTGGCGCTAAACATTCATGATCATCCTCTGGACAGAAGGTCTGGTAGACATGGTGGATCGTCCTTTTACAGTGCTCTCTGCTCTCTTTGTAGCTTTTCAGTGGAGAACATTCAATAAAATATAAAACGACTTCTTTCCATTATCAGTTTGGTATTTTCCTATTACACTTGACCTTTTCAACGAATGAATAAAGATAATAAGCTAATAAAACTGAGGATTGTCACCCTGACAATCTGACAATCTGATACTATTTGCTGTTAAGCTTGAACTGAGTTATCATTGACGAGACAAGACTGAATTGGATTATTGGAATGAGTTGAGTCTTAAATCACAGTGGAGATTAGCTGGAGCCAGGCTTTCTCAACTAATCGCCGATGTAGTTGTCAACGTACGTGGAACAGCCCAGTGGTCTAGTCGTTCAACCCTGTTATAGAAGCAATGAGATGAGATGTAGAATCTCGTAATGTTGAAATAATAATAATAATAATAAGTCATTAAATTTGTATAGCGCTTTTCTGAGGCTCAAAGACGCTGACAAATATGGGAGAAACGGAAAACACAGAAACAACAAGCAACAGATAAAGCATGAGCACATAGAACACAGAGTTAACAAACAGGGAGGGGGGGGGGGGTGGCAGGGTTAGGGGAGATGGTTAGGGGGTAGGGGAGGTTGTATGCATGTCCAGGGGGGGAGGGGGGGGTGGCAGGGTTAGGGGAGATGGTTAGGGGTAGGGGAGGTTGTATGCATGTCCAGGGGGGGAGGGGGGGTGGCAGGGTTAGGGGAGATGGTTAGGGGTAGGGGAGGTTGTATGCATGTCCAGGGGGGGAGGGGGGGGTGGCAGGGACAGGGGAGATGGTTAGGGGGTAGGGGAGGTTGTATGCATGTCCAGGGGGGGAGGGGGGGTGGCAGGGTTAGGGGAGATGGTTAGGGGTAGGGGAGGTTGTATGCGTGTCCAGGGGGGGAGGGGGGGTGGCAGGGTTAGGGGAGATGGTTAGGGGGTAGGGGAGGTTGTATGCGTGTCCAGGGGGGGAGGGGGTGGCAGGGTTAGGGGAGATGGTTAGGGGTAGGGGAGGTTGTATGCATGTCCAGGGGGGGAGGGGGGGGTGGCAGGGTTAGGGGAGATGGTTAGGGGTAGGGGAGGTTGTATGCATGTCCAGGGGAGGGGGGTGGCAGGGTTAGGGGAGATGGTTAGGGGTAGGGGAGGTTGTATGCATGTCCAGGGGGGGAGGGGGGGTGGCAGGGTTAGGGGAGATGGTTAGGGGGTAGGGGAGGTTGTATGCATGTCCAGGGGGGGAGGGGGGTGGCAGGGTTAGGGGAGATGGTTAGGGGTAGGGGAGGTTGTATGCATGTCCAGGGGGGGAGGGGGGGGTGGCAGGGACAGGGGAGATGGTTAGGGGTAGGGAAGGTTGTATGCGTGTCCAGGGGGGGGAGGGGGGTGTCAGGGTTAGGGGAGATGGTTAGGGGTAGGGGAGGTTGTATGCGTGTCCAGGGGGGGGAGGGGGGTGGCAGGGTTAGGGGAGATGGTTAGGGGTAGGGAAGGTTGTATGCGTGTCCAGGGGGGGGAGGGGGGTGTCAGGGTTAGGGGAGATGGTTAGGGGTAGGGGAGGTTGTATTCATGTCCAGGGGGGGAGGGGGTGGCAGGGTTAGGGGAGATGGTTAGGGGGTAGGGGAGGTTGTATGCATGTCCAGGGGGGGAGGGGGGTGGCAGGGTTAGGGGAGATGGTTAGGGGTAGGGGAGGTTGTATGCATGTCCAGGGGGGAGGGGGGTGGCAGGGTTAGGGGAGATGGTTAGGGGTAGGGGAGGTTGTATGCGTGTCCAGGGGGGGAGGGGGTGGCAGGGTTAGGGGAGATGGTTAGGGGTAGGGGAGGTTGTATGCATGTCCAGGGGGGGAGGGGGGGTGGCAGGGTTAGGGGAGATGGTTAGGGGTAGGGGAGGTTGTATGCATGTCCAGGGGGGGAGGGGGTGGCAGGGTTAGGGGAGATGGTTAGGGGTAGGGGAGGTTGTATGCATGTCCAGGGGGGGAGGGGGGGTGGCAGGGTTAGGGGAGATGGTTAGGGGGTAGGGGAGGTTGTATGCATGTCCAGGGGGGGAGGGGGGGTGGTGGCAGGGTTAGGGGAGATGGTTAGGGGGTAGGGGAGGTTGTATGCATGTCCAGGGGGGGAGGGGGGGTGACAGGGTTAGGGGAGATGGTTAGGGGTAGGGGAGGTTGTATGCGTGTCCAGAGGGGGGGTGGGGGTGACAGGGACAGGGGAGATGGTTAGGGGTAGGGGAGGTTGTATGCATGTCCAGGGGGGGAGGGGGGGTGGTGGCAGGGTTAGGGGAGATGGTTAGGGGGTAGGGGAGGTTGTATGCATGTCCAGGGGGGGAGGGGGGGGTGGTAGGGACAGGGGAGATGGTTAGGGGTAGGGGAGGTTGTATGTGTGAAATGTGAAATTCATTCAGTGTGATTACTGAATGCCTAGTTTCTAGTCTCAAGTCTCGGAAGTGTTCGTTAAGCTCTTGATTCTATACGTATGGCCACAGAAGTCTGTGTGTGTGGCGAAATGTAATAGATTGTGTGAAGTCAATCCTGACGTGAAAGGGTTAACCTCCTAGCTGGTGTCTGGCAGCTGCTCTCAGTGACCACACCAGCGCCGGTCTGCCGCGTTCGTATCTCCGCCCTTCTGATCTGTAGCTGTCGTCCAACGAGACGGGATCCACTCAAGCTGCCCGCCAATGACTGGCATTTGTATGGCTGGCTGCCCTTTGGCCTGTCTGTCTGTCTGTCTGTCTCTCTTTTATTCACCCCTCCTCTCTCTGTCTGTCTGTCTGTCTCTCTTTTATTCATCCCTCCTCTCTCTGTCTGTCTGTCTGTCTCTCTTTTATTCATCCCTCCTCTCTCTGCATGCCAATGAGCCGGCCTGTAAGGGCCTGCCCCCCCACCACGGCCTGTAAGGGCCTGCCCCCCCCACCAAGGCCTGTAAGGGCCTGCCCCCCCACCACGGCCTGTAAGGGCCTGCCCCCCCACCACGGCCTGTAAGGGCCTGCCCCCCCACCACGGCCTGTAAGGGCCTGCCCCCCCCACCACGGCCTGTAAGGGCCTGCCCCCCCCACCAAGGCCTGTAAGGGCCTGCCCCCCCACCACGGCCTGTAAGGGCCTGCCCCCCCACCACGGCCTGTAAGGGCCTGCCCCCCCCACCACGGCCTGTAAGGGCCTGCCCCCCCACCACGGCCTGTAAGGGCCTGCCCCCCCACCACGGCCTGTAAGGGCCTGCCCCCCCACCACGGCCTGTAAGGGCCTGCCCCCCCACCACGGCCTGTAAGGGCCTGCCCCCCCACCACGGCCTGTAAGGGCCTGCCCCACCACCACGGCCTGTAAGGGCCTGCCCCCCCACCACGGCCTGTAAGGGCCTGCCCCCCCACACTGGCCTCCGACTGAAGAGAAATCAATCACTCTTTCTCTGGTTCTCTAAAGGACCCGTTATCCAACCTCCCCTGCTTGTCTAACAGGCCGTCGTTGAGTCTGATGATGACCTGGGGCCTCGTTTATAAAACTGAGCAGGATTGACATGAAAGGGTTGCGTACGTATTAAAAGCCAGAAACGTTTACGCACACAGATACTCTGGTTTAGGACACACCGCGTACGCACGTCCCCCGTCGCCTATACATCTCAGTCAACTGTAAATGTTGAGCACGTGAACGAGTGTCTTGTCCCACCCTTTTAACGGCCATAGTTACTTATAAACGCTCAGTGAAACGACCCTAATCAATCATCCAGACTGACCGCATGTCGACAATAATGGCAAATCCCGACAGAAAGGCAAAAAACCCTGAATTTCACCCAGTGAGATTCTGCACAACGGTTCTGCGCTAACCCTAACCCTAACACGTGATAACAATATGAAGCTGTGCTCTCATATCTGCCCAACTGAGGCATCGAAAACGGCATCAGATGTAATTTGTCCTCCTGTTCATCTTATTATTTATGAGGATACATTTCATAACATCCAAGTATTGTTTAATAATTACAGATTCAATTAAAATATGCTTGGCCGATTAAACTGTACAACGTATTTGACGGGTTGTTTTGCAAAAACATTTATTATCCTAAATCATAATTTTTTCTGTGCACTCCAGGGAACTTCATATATATTACGTGAGAGGTTGTATTTACATTTATTTGACACATTGGTATCAATTTCAAAGCGTTTCTCTTGTTCTTCTGCCACCGTTTCAGTCTACGTGCGTACGCCTGGGTCAGAGTGTACGTGGAGGACCTCACATTCTCCCACCAAGTTAGTTTTTTTTATAAATCTCAGAGTAGCGTAAGAGTAGCGTACGCCTTCTTTTGTGCGTACACAACATTTATACATGAGGCTGCTGGTCTGTGTGTGTGTCCATTATGAAGTTTCCACTCTCTCTAACTCGTTATGCTGTCTATCTATCTATCTATCTATCTATCTATCTATCTATCTGTTATGATGTGTTTTCAAGTGTGCATAGATAAATTGTAGACATTAAGCATGAACTCACTAGTCAGCTATATGTTGTGAAACTGCTGGCTAGGCTGTCCCATATCTGGGTCAGGAGAACTGTTGCTCAGTGAGGAAAGTGGGTCAAGTAGCCAGCGAGGAGAGTGGGTCAAGAGGTCAATATATTTAGGGAAAGGCAGGAATCATATGACTGAGGTTGCCAGGGAGAACAGCCCGTTAAGGGGTAAAGAAGGAGAAAAGGGGATCTCATGTTAGTGAGTTGACAGCAGAATCATGATTGACACTAAACAGCTGATGGCTAACTCAGCAGTAATTTGGGCCATAAGACTGTGCGCAAGGGAGAGAAGGCTCATTCACATTGTGGTGCATGGACGATGTGGATCTCTGATCAGATGAATAAATATCTTCAAACTGTCCAACCTGAGCTGACCTTGGTGATTTCGATTGATTCATTCATTGGGGACAAACCATCATCATATCACTATCTATCTATCTATCTATCTATCTATCTATCTATCTATCTATCTATCTTATCTATCTATCTATCTATCTATCTATCTATCTATCTATCTATCTATCTATCTATCTATCTATCTATCTATCTATCTATCTATCTATCTATCTATCTATCTATCTATCTATCTATCTATCTATCTATCTATCTATCTATCTATCTATCTATCTATCTATCTATCTATCTATCTATCTATCTATCTATCTATCTATCTATCTATCTATCTATCTATCTATCTATCTATCTATCTATCTATCTATCTATCTATCTATCTATCTATCTATCTATCTATCTATCTATCTATCTATCTATCTATCTATCTATCTATCTATCTATCTATCTATCTATCTATCTATCTATCTATCTATCTATCTATCTATCTATCTATCTATCTATCTATCTATCTATCTATCTATCTATCTATCTATCTATCTATCTATCTATCTATCTATCTATCTATCTATCTATCTATCTATCTATCTATCTATCTATCTATCTATCTATCTATCTATCTATCTATCTATCTATCTATCTATCTATCTATCTATCTATCTATCTATCTATCTATCTATCTATCTATCTATCTATCTATCTATCTATCTATCTATCTATCTATCTATCTATCTATCTATCTATCTATCTATCTATCTATCTATCTATCTATCTATCTATCTATCTATCTATCTATCTATCTATCTATCTATCTATCTATCTATCTATCTATCTATCTATCTATCTATCTATCTATCTATCTATCTATCTATCTATCTATCTATCTATCTATCTATCTATCTATCTATCTATCTATCTATCTATCTATCTATCTATCTATCTATCTATCTATCTATCTATCTATCTATCTATCTATCTATCTATCTATCTATCTATCTATCTATCTATCTATCTATCTATCTATCTATCTATCTATCTATCTATCTATCTATCTATCTATCTATCTATCTATCTATCTATCTATCTATCTATCTATCTATCTATCTATCTATCTATCTATCTATCTATCTATCTATCTATCTATCTATCTATCTATCTATCTATCTATCTATCTATCTATCTATCTATCTATCTATCTATCTATCTATCTATCTATCTATCTATCTATCTATCTATCTATCTATCTATCTATCTATCTATCTATCTATCTATCTATCTATCTATCTATCTATCTATCTATCTATCTATCTATCTATCTATCTATCTATCTATCTATCTATCTATCTATCTATCTATCTATCTATCTATCTATCTATCTATCTATCTATCTATCTATCTATCTATCTATCTATCTATCTATCTATCTATCTATCTATCTATCTATCTATCTATCTATCTATCTATCTATCTATCTATCTATCTATCTATCTATCTATCTATCTATCTATCTATCTATCTATCTATCTATCTATCTATCTATCTATCTATCTATCTATCTATCTATCTATCTATCTATCTATCTATCTATCTATCTATCTATCTATCTATCTATCTATCTATCTATCTATCTATCTATCTATCTATCTATCTATCTATCTATCTATCTATCTATCTATCTATCTATCTATCTATCTATCTATCTATCTATCTATCTATCTATCTATCTATCTAGCTGACAAGGAACAGTGCCAGGACATGGGGTGGGGAGGCTCATTCCTGGTTGGACTTTAGGATTCGTTAAGACAAAATGAACACATTCCCCCGGTACTAACATGACAGGGTCGCACATGAACAGAACGTTACAGGGCTGCACATCAACACTTTGGATGAGCTCTTCTTATGAGCCTCAGAGACTCGAGAGTCTTGACTGTTTGAGCCTCAGAGATGAACTGACGGTCACACACACACACACACACACACACACACACACACACACACACACACACAGAGTCTTGACTGTTTGAGCCTCAGAGATGAACTGACGGTCACGTGTGTGTTGTTGTTCGCCTCCTCAGATCCCTCAGGTGAGCTACGCGTCCACGGCCCCGGAGCTGAGCGACAACACTCGCTACGACTTCTTCTCCCGCGTGGTGCCGCCCGACTCCTACCAGGCGCAGGCCATGCTGGACATCGTCACGGCGCTGGGCTGGACCTACGTCTCCACCCTGGCCTCGGAGGGCACCTACGGAGAGAGCGGCGTGGAAGCTTTCATCCACATCTCCAGAGAGTCAGGTAGGACTGGGGGGGGGGTAGGTAGGTCCTGAGCCCAGACCTGAATAAACATGAACATCTGTGGGGTGATCTGAAGAGGGCTGTGCACTGGAGATTCCTTTGCAATCTGATTCTGAGCACTTTTGCAAAGAAGAGTGAAGATATGATGATGTGCCTGATGCTTTAACAGGGGTGTGTAGACTTTTTATATCCACTGTACATGGATTACATAGTTTCACATTGAGCACATCGGCCATCTCAACAGAGCTTCAGATACCTTCATGTTCCAAGCCACTGAATCTACCCAGTAAACAAGGAGTCCAAAAGACGTCCTCAGGGAAGCCGGAATGTGGGTTCAGATGACGTCTTTAGGATGTGAAGAAGATTCTGTAGTGTAGTCTATAAGACGTCCTAAAGACGTGATCTGGACATCAGTCTGAGAGAGACACAAACCCTCTCCATTCAGGGTTACAGCGATAGCCTCCTAGTATTGCAATTCCTCTCCTGTTCCCCCTACTAGCACATAAAGCTAGCCATTCTATACAAATATGTTTTTAATTTTGGCAGCACTTTATTTTAGTGTGAGGGACTCATTTGTGGCTTCACAGCCACGCTACACTCCATGTTGTTGGGGGAACGGGTGACCTTGAGATTAGGGAGGCTAGCCAGTGACCCCAGGTAGCCCAATTAGCTACTTCTGAAACATTTATAAGATACAAATGAGTTCCTTATAAAAGTGTTACCGTTATTTAATTAACACCTAAGTAATTTATCGCTCCACAATTCCAACGAGACAACTGCACGCCAAAATTACTCTTGAGGATAATCAGTTGAGAACGCACCAGGGTGGAAGCTATCAGGGTTGGTATTGGGGCCAACAAATGTAGGGTTTTCTTGACGTATCACGACAACTATTTTAATTGATTCTCCGTGTAATCACCAGTAAGTATACATCCTAATCAAGCCATCAACTTCTCTCCGAGCCCCTTTCACCCCACTCAGACATGCGGCTGCATATTAATTACGTTGCCGAATAGAAATTCATAAGCCGTATGTCAGAGGATTAACTATGTATGTGCAGAGGGGACCTGAGCTGTGTCTCTCTGCACTGCGGCAGGCAGGGGAACAACACTGATCCATGAGGGGTTCTTGTTGACGCTTAATGGATCAATCACAGCCACTGATTGGCAGGAAAGTTCTCCACCTGTTCTCTTACAGGTTGGAAGCAGTTAGTGGCTTCACAGGTGGAAAGTAATGGTTTCTACAACAGCATGTTTGGATACTGGATTCTGATTGGCTAGCAACAGTGGTAAATATCCCAACAACCTTCAGTTCAGACCGCAATGCGCCTCCTAATCAATCTGATTAAGAACACCTGTGCTGACCTACAATGCAATGGTGGATCTTGTTTATGGGACTATATTCTGTGGCGGTAGGATATATGATTTCTGAAACGATTAATGATTGTAAATACATGAACTTAATGTTACAACTGTGTATTTATGTGTATTTATGTGTTATATTATGTGGTGGCTGTTGTAGAAAAGCAATTGACCATTGGAGGGCGGGGGTTGTGGACTCATTTACCACTGTACAGGGTTTTCCTACTCGGCCTCACCTCGTGCCACAACCCTGTACCAGTGGTGAATGAGTCCACAACCCTGTACCAGGTTATTGCTTCCACACAGAACTGCAGGTGGGGATGGATTCCACATAATGGGCACATACACGGCTTTGTTGCTCATTAACATCCTTTCTTTAAGTGGTGATTTGCAGGCAGCGGTGCTGCGTTCTCTGGTCTCCTGTAAGCCCGTTAGAGCTCCACTCTGCCAGTAAACATTTGGGAGCGCCAAGCACCTGAGTTGAAATACAACCCTAGCTTAGTGCAGGGTGTAAAGTGCCATGTGCAGTGCGCATGGTTCAGCTGTTCAGCAACCTGACTGACTGACTGTGGGAAGAAACTATTTTTGAGGCGGGTGGTGTGTGAGTTGATACTTCTATAGCGTTTTGGGGATGGGAGGAGTGTGAATAGTGCATAGGCAGGGTGGCTGGTGTCTTTAATTCATGACCTCCTGTGGTTCGTTAGCCCCGAAATAGGCTGAAGGGCGTTTGTGAGCATGACAGTCTCCTTGTGGGTCTGTCTGCAGCCTTAGCAGACCCAGGTTAACACTAGAACAGACGTGCCTTTTCACCTACTAAAAGAGCCGCCTCTTTACAATGCTCAAGCTGCTATTTACACACAACGACCACTAGTTAGCCGCTTGTAAATTAGCCTGCTTTTCTACACAGAAAAACGTCAAAATAGCTTTATACTAGCTTATCCTGATGTGAATTAGAAAATGTAAGGATGCTGGGTGGTAGAACGCACATATCTAGGACAAGTCATGAAAGGAGGGTCCTGAAATTTGAGTGCAAAGATATAAACATTTGTCTTTACTCACTCTCAAATAACCCCTCATGGCTGTGTGTTAATACCAAATAAAGATGGGCTTTAACATCCGATTAGCAACCAAACGGAAGATTGTGCTAAACAAAACTGACACACGGACACACTGACACGCTGACACGCTGACACGCTGACACACTGTCCTACATCCAATTACATCCATACGTCATATCCATCTGATTTCTTAGGGCAGTAACATTCTGAGCCTATGTGAGTTAATCTGAAAGCTTGAATAAAACAACAAGCAACCATCCACGTCTGTTTACCAAAGCAGCTATGTCCTGATTGGGAGGCAGTGAATGCTGTGACCCACCCCATCACTGTACCCCCCCCAGTACCTCATTAGTGTACCCCCCTTCCCTAATGGGGTCTAACATGCATGGTCTAATCTCTATGTAAATAGTTTAAGCAACAGTAATCATGACAGACGACTGTCCTGTAGAAGGTGTGTGTGTGTTCATCATGAGAGAACAGAAGTGGGCAGAACAGAGGGGAAGGGCAGCTGTATATGTTGTGATTAATAATTAACGTGAGGGTTTGTGATTTAATGCTGTTCAGTTGGGGAGAATGATGAAGATAATACCTGCTAGTATAATAAAAAAAAAATAACAATAGGAAGTGCAACACAACACCAGTTTAGGAAAAGTAAAAAACGGAGGGAGTTATTTTATTAAAACATAGGGTTAGGGTTAGTTATGGACAACTGAAAAACAGCCACAGGTGGAATTGACCTTGTGGAGGTTTTAGTGTTAAAGAACTCCCCAGGGGGTGTCAGAGTCATTCAGACAAGGTCGCCTCCATGGATGTATAACAGCAGCGCTCTACCTCACAGTAACTAGGTTTTTACTGTCCAGTGGTTTGGGTTTTTACTGTGTGAGCAATTCTCATTTCTTTAAAAGGGGGTCAGAATGCCACGGGTAATGAACTGAGAAAGCAACACTGGTATGACGCTCAGATATGGAACATCTAGGTGACGATAAGCCTCCGTGGAGATGGTGACACAGAACAGTCTGTTTTCTTTGCCTTTCAAGTCTAAAGCGCGTTGTAATCTCTCCACACAGTGACGGTTTATTTAGAAACCCTCCTAAACAGGACATGAACAGTGAAAAGCCCACAGCTCAGCTCAGTGAAGAAGAACTTATGCGTTGGCTCAAAGCCTTCTCTGCATGAAATGGGCTTCATTCACTTAATTAAATGCTGTTTCTCATATTGGACTGCTCAGGAGGTGTTTCTGAGGTAACATATTCCTGGTTTATGCAGTTAGGCTGTTAGGCGGTTAGGCAATTAGGCAGTTAGGCCCTTAAATACTATATTAAATACACTATATTAAACACACTATATTAAATACACTATATTAAATACACTATATTAAACACACTATATTAAACACACTATATTAAATACACTATATTAAATACACTATATTAAACACACTATATTAAATACACTATATTAAACACACTATATTAAACACACTATATTAAACACACTATATTAAATACACTATATTAAACACACTATATTAAATACACTATATTAAATACACTATATTAAACACACTATATTAAATACACTATATTAAATACACTATATTAAATACACTATATTAAATACACTATATTAAACACACTATATTAAACACACTATATTAAATACACTATATTAAATACACTATATTAAACACACTATATTAAATACACTATATTAAACACACTATATTAAACACACTATATTAAACACACTATATTAAATACACTATATTAAACACACTATATTAAATACACTATATTAAATACACTATATTAAACACACTATATTAAATACACTATATTAAATACACTATATTAAATACACTATATTAAATACACTATATTAAATACACTATATTAAATACACTATATTAAACACACTATATTAAATACACTATATTAAACACACTATATTAAACACACTATATTAAACACACTATATTAAACACACTATATTAAATACACTATATTAAACACACTATATTAAATACACTATATTAAACACACTATATTAAACACACTATATTAAACACACTATATTAAATACACTATATTAAACACACTATATTAAATACACTATATTAAACACACTATATTAAACACACTATATTAAACACACTATATTAAATACACTATATTAAATACACTATATTAAATACACTATATTAAACACACTATATTAAATACACTATATTAAACACACTATATTAAACACACTATATTAAACACACTATATTAAATACACTATATTAAACACACTATATTAAATACACTATATTAAATACACTATATTAAATACACTATATTAAACACACTATATTAAACACACTATATTAAACACACTATATTAAACACACTATATTAAACACACTATATTAAATACACTATATTAAATACACTATATTAAATACACTATATTAAATACACTATATTAAACACACTATATTAAATACACTATATTAAACACACTATATTAAACACACTATATTAAACACACTATATTAAATACACTATATTAAACACACTATATTAAATACACTATATTAAATACACTATATTAAATACACTATATTAAACACACTATATTAAACACACTATATTAAATACACTATATTAAATACACTATATTAAATACACTATATTAAACACACTATATTAAATACACTATATTAAACACACTATATTAAACACACTATATTAAACACACTATATTAAACACACTATGTTAAATACACTATATTAAACACACTATATTAAACACACTATATTAAATACCCTGTGTGGAAACTGTCCCTGCAGATGAACCACAGAGCCGAGTGATGAACCCAGTCTAATGATGAGAGAATGTGCATGTCTGTGTCGCCCATAACCAAGGACAGGCGAGGAGTCATCTGGGCTTATTTCTGTACAGAAAAAACAAGTCCAACTCTGAAAGTCTTAATCAGCAAAGGAGCAGACAAATGTATCACCAGAATACAGATGCAATTTAGAGGACAAGGACAATCCAACATGATTTATGTAAACGGTAAATAGCAGCGGACCTCAGATACAACCTTGCCGAATAAACATCTTTATTATTAACATTGAGAACCAGACTTCCGTTGACTACATTACATTGAGTCTTATCCTGCAGGGAATGTTTAAACCAGATAGAGGTTGACTGATCCAGACCAACAGCAGATAACCTCATTTAGCATTAGAAAGGCTGCAGGGCGTGATCATGTGTGTATGTATGTGTACACCTTCTCTGTTGAGATACCTCACAGATTATGATAATCCACACAGACTGAGCACTGTAAGACTGAACACTGTAAGACTGAGCACTGTTAGACTGAACACTGTAAGACTGACAGTCAGAAAAGCTGCAAGATTGCAGGCTAAGTGCAAGTATTCCTTTTCATTTATAGACCTCCATCTCAGAGAGGGAGAGGGAGAGGGAGAGAGAGAGAGAGAGACAGAGAGAGAGACAGAGACAGAGACAGAGAGAGAGACAGAGAGAGAGAGAGAGAGACAGAGAGACAGAGAGACAGAGAGAGAGACAGAGCGAGAGACAGAGAGAGAGAGAGACAGAGAGAGAGAGAGACAGAGAGAGAGAGACACCTCAGAGAGAGAGAGAGAGAGAGAGAGAGAGTTACCTCCTGCATGTAATAATCAGGTGTGACTGGCGCTCCAGTGTGATAGATGGTCGGCCATTCTGGGCTGATTACGCAGGTCTGAGATATGGAGAGTGACTGCCCTGTAGGAGTGCTTATTACACCTGCCCAGCTGACAACAAATCCCGTTTCACATCAGTTTCCTTGTAAAGGGAGGAAGTCATTTAGGGGCATTTTCACCTTTTTTTGCAAAAGCAAAAAAACAGCCACTGTTTTTAGCCTGAAGTAGCAGAGCTGTGCACCACTAGCATACAGTCGACCACAGCTGCCCTCCGATGTCGGCCACTTAAAACTGTCTCAGATTCATGTGATATTCCTCCTGCCAAGTCTGCAAATTATCACACTGTTCACCGGAGAAGCTGGCAGAACACCGAACGCAACGGAGGACAAGAGAGAGAATGAAAGAGAGGAGGAAGGAGAGAAGAGTGGCTGTGAGGAGGATGTGATCATAAAACATCTCCCCTCGTGTAACGATCCCCACGCAGTTGTCATGCAAGCATCCCGTGCTCAAATGGTTTAACACCAGAACAGCCGTGCCTTTTTACCTACTAAAAGAGCCGCCATTTACTATGCTGAGCTGCTATTTACACACAACGACCACTAGTTGGCCACTTGTAAATTAGCCTGCTTCCTACACAAAGGGTCCTTCAGGTATTGGGGAGGTATGAGGTTAGGGGTCGTATAAGGTTAGAGGTTAGGGGTCGTATAAGGTCCTTCAGGTATTGGGGAGGGGTTCCACGGACACACTTGAAGGTGAGCAGGAAGATTTGTATCTGTTCTGTAGCTGACTGGGAACCAGAGCAGAGATGTCAGACCAGGAAGGATCTGTTCTTCTGTTCATCTGTTCATCTGTTCTTCTGTTCATCTGGTCCTCTCCTCCTCTCATCAGCAGCCAGGCATCTGTCCTGGATGTGTTGCTGCTTCTCAGGCATCTGTCCTGGATGTGTTGCTGCCTCTCAGGCTGTCTGTTGGATGTGTTGCTGCCTCTCAGGCTGTCTGTCCTGGATGTGTTGCTGCCTCTCAGGCTGTCTGCTGGATGTGTTGCTGCCTCTCAGGCTGTCTGTCCTGGATGTGTTGCTGCCTCTCAGTCTGTCTGTCCTGGGTGTGTTTCTGCCTCTCAGGCTGTCTGTCCTGGATGTGTTGCTGCCTCTCAGGCTGTCTGTCCTGGATGTGTTGCTGCCTCTCAGGCTGTCTGTCCTGGATGTGTTGCTGCCTCTCAGGCTGTCTGTCCTGGATGTGTTGCTGCCTCTCAGGCTGTCTGCTGGAGATCTGTCAGGAGCTTTACAGTAATCCAGCATGGAGGAGACAAAGGCAGGGATTAGCTTCTCTGCATCAGGCCGTGTGTGTGTGTGTGTGTGTGTGTGTGTGTGTGTGTGTGTGGGGGGGGGGGGGGCGTCGAGGAAAGATTTGAAATGTTTGTCAGGTGTGGGAAAGAGGAAAGAGGCTTGTGTGGGAAAAAGATGTGTTTTTTTTATGTCAATGTCAAACACCGGGGAGGAGTCAAACTTTATGCCAAGGTGGAGATGGAGATGGAGGTGGAGATGGAGATGGAGGTGGAGATGGAGGTGGAGATGGAGGTGGAGATGGAGGTGGAGATGGAGGTGGAGGTGGAGATGGAGGTGGAGGTGGAGGTGGAGATGGAGGTGGAGGTGGAGGTGGAGGTGGAGATGGAGATGGAGGTGGAGGTGGAGATGGAGATGGAGGTGGAGGTGGAGGTGGAGATGGAGGTGGAGATGGAGGTGGAGATGGAGGTGGAGATGGAGATGGAGGTGGAGATGGAGATGGAGGTGGAGGTGGAGGTGGAGGTGGAGATGGAGATGGAGGTGGAGATGGAGGTGGAGGTGGAGATGGAGGTGGAGGTGGAGGTGGAGATGGAGGTGGAGGTGGAGGTGGAGATGGAGGTGGAGGTGGAGATGGAGGTGGAGATGGAGGTGGAGGTGGAGATGGAGATGGAGGTGGAGATGGAGGTGGAGGTGGAGGTGGAGATGGAGGTGGAGGTGGAGATGGAGGTGGAGATGGAGGTGGAGATGGAGGTGGAGGTGGAGATGGAGGTGGAGATGGAGGTGGAGATGGAGGTGGAGATGGAGATGGAGGTGGAGGTGGAGGTGGAGATGGAGGTGGAGATGGAGGTGGAGGTGGAGGTGGAGATGGAGGTGGAGATGGAGGTGGAGGTGGAGATGGAGGTGGAGGTGGAGATGGAGGTGGAGGTGGAGGTGGAGGTGGAGGTGGAGATGGAGGTGGAGGTGGAGATGGAGGTGGAGATGGAGGTGGAGGTGGAGGTGGAGATGGAGGTGGAGATGGAGATGGAGGTGGGACTGAAGCAGAGAGAGAGAGGTGTGTTATGGAGAGGAGGGTTACTTGTTTTTGAGGTGGAAGAAGAGGAGGAAGGCAGAAGGCAATGTTGGTGATAGATGTGATCTGGGACTTCCTGAATTGTCATTAATACATCTAGAATCAGACACACGATTTAAACAAACAGGTGTTTGTGGTTCGTTCTCTGTGTCATCAAAACCATCAGACTCAGAACCCTACGTCCTCCAAGCAGGGGTGGCAGAGGGATCTGAGGCAGTTTTTATTTAAAGTTGAGTGTCGCACAACAGTGGAAGGAAATTCTGTGTCTGCGGATCAAGTGGAAGAGGGTAGAGGGTGAAAAGGACGGGGCAGAGGACTGAGCCTTGTGCAACACGTTCTGATCTCTCAGTAAGACAGGAACACAACCAGCTCTGAGCTGTCTAGGAAACACAGCGGTCGATGGCATCAAAGGCTCTTAACTCCAGGAGGATCAGC
>NC_137684.1:31936473-31941473 GCF_963989245.1 Nansenia antarctica | reverse complement strand
TCCTCCTATAGGAGCCCTCCTCCTCTCCTCCTATAGGAACCCTCCTCCTCTCCTCCTATAGGAGCCCTCCTCCTCTCCTCCAATAGGAACCCTCCTCCTCTCCTCCTATAGGAGCCCTCCTCCTCTCCTCCTATAGGAGCCCTCCTCCTCTCCTCCTATAGGAACCCTCCTCCTCTCCTCCTCTCCTCCTATAGGAGCCCTCCTCCTCTCCTACAATAGGAGCCCTCCTCCTCTCCTCCTATAGGAGCCCTCCTCCTCTCCTCCAATAGGAGCCCTCCTCCTCTCCTCCTCTCCTCCTATAGGAGCCCTCCTCCTCTCCTCCTATAGGAACCCTCCTCTCCTCCTCTCCTCCTATAGGAGCCCTCCTCCTCTCCTCCTATAGGAGCCCTCCTCTCCTCCTATAGGAGCCCTCCTCCTCTCCTCTCCTCCTATAGGAGCCCTCCTCCTCTCCTCCTCTCCTCCTATAGGAACCCTCCTCCTCTCCTCCTATAGGAGCCCTCCTCCTCTCCTCCAATAGGAACCATCCTATCCTCCTATGGGAACCCTAACCTATAAATAAATAAGAATGGCCTCATAGCAGCGTGTCATTAACCTTCTGCTGTGCAGTGTAGTTTTGTGTCTATTCTGCATCACTGGAAGATAAGAACTGACAGATTTAATGTCCATCTGTGGAAAGCGCTCAAATCAGGTTCTGGCTACTTTTATGTACCGGTAACCACATTTTCATGCCGTTTCCCTCACTAGTCTAATATTCAGTTTAGCAAAATGGCAAATGTGTAAAAAAGCAAAAAATGGTTCTCACTAAAATAACTGCAGTGCAGCATTTGTTTAATAAATAAAATGTGTGTCTCTGAGAAGTGATTTTTTTTTTTTTTTACTAGTTTACTTTAAAAAGCGATATGCACACGGCCCCTTGCTACACTCCTAGCTCTCCACGTTGCACCAGACTCTGAGGTGTTTAATGACGTCACCTCCAGACTCATAGACTGTCTCTGACAGGACCCATCATTCACCCAGCTTCATCAAAACAACTCCAGTGGTGTTGGAGAAACAACTTGTGATTTCATCGGAGGGGGACGATAACAGAAGTAACAGTCGTGACTATAGGCTGAACGTGAAACTGAGAACGATAAAAGGAAAGACAAAAAAATAAATAAATATTGGAGAACAAAACTGACTTAGATACTAAGGACAACACCACTAAGACAAACTAACTAACGGGTGTTCTCTTTAAGCTAACAGACCCGTGACTACACTGCCCAGGGTTACAGAGGGGAGAACATGGTAAACACACAGAGGTGGCTAGGGTCTAGAGAGGTTCATCTTGCATAACTCAACGCCTGCGCTGGCAGCCGTGTGGAGTGGTGCAGTACAGGGGTGTGACAGAGGTACAATACAGGGATGTGAGAGAGAGGGTTTAGAGAGTCATCTCGCTACATGACATCTGAGACTGTTTGGTCTGAAGCGGGTGCAGAAGGGTTGGATGTCACAGCAGCGTTATCCTTCTGTCTCACCACACAGACGAGGGTGCTTCAAACTGCATGTTATTGTGCTGATGTACTGTAACCTGAGGCATCCATAAAAGGAGAAATGCAGAGTTGTCGTCTACGGTTTGTGTTATCCAGGAGGCGTCTAGGCTAGGTCACTTCACCTCAGGACAACTCAATGATTTTTTAAATGTTATTATTTATTTAGCACACAGTAAAAATAAAATATTAAATAAAATACAATAACCGTAATACATCATAGAGAGGAGGTGCAAGGAAGACAAGGAACCCTGAGGGGATTATCGAGCATCTCCCTTGATCATAGAAATTGTTTACAGTTAAAGAAAAAATGAATCAAAGAAAGATATGAAGATGACAGAACAAAATAAAGAGATCAATAAAGAACAAAACAAAAAACAAAAACAAACAAACAAACGGGATAGTCTCCTCATGTATATATATATAATTTTTTTTATGTTTCCTCCCTTCCTTGCTTCACTGTTTAACCCTGGATTATGTATTATTGTATTATGTGTTGTATGTATAATTGTGCCATTACTCTATTTTGTTTGTTTGTTGAAAGCCAATAAATAAGTATAATCACAAAAACAATGATAGACACAACCTCAGGACCTCAGACACCGTAGAAATGTATGTAAGTACGTATATAACTCTGACATGTACTTGGGTACATGAAGGGTTGCCCAATCACCCTTTAAAAATGATTTTATTCAAGTTGTTAACAAAACAAATAGATTATATTTAAATGAAACCGACAGAAATGTAACTGCTGCTGCATCTCAACTCTTCACACAAGTTTTGTGATGACAGACACTTCCTCAACCAAAGTGCTACGGTGGCTCTTTCAGGCCAAACTTCTTTCTGTTGCTTAATTAAAAGTGAATGTTTGATGGCAGAGAGGAGCTGACTGAGGGTCTGTACTGGACTTCCTGTACTGGACTTCCTGTCTGAGGCGTAAATATCAACACCAGTGGAACTTCAAAGGCCGTGCTGTGTTGTCTATCCCAGGGGCAGCGCTGGGTCGTATGATAACGGTTTTATAGTTTTATTATAGTTTTATTATAGTTTTATAGTTAGTATAGTTTTATTAGAAAGGGGCGTCTGTGTCTCAGGAGGTAGAGGCTGTGTCTCAGGAGGTAGAGGCTGTGTCTCAGGAGGTAGAGGCTGTGTCTCAGGAGGTAGGCTGTGTCTCAGGAGGTAGAGGCTGTGTCTCAGGAGGTAGAGGCTGTGTCTCAGGAGGTAGAGGCTGTGTCTCAGGAGGTAGAGGCTGTGTCTCAGGAGGTAGAGCCGGCGTCTAATGATCGCAAGGTTGGCAGATCGGCGGTTCGAGCCCCGGCTGGCCACATGTCGAAGTGTACTTGGGCAAGACACTGAACCCCAAATTGTTCCCAGTGAGCGGGCCGGCGCCTTGCATGGTAGCTTGGCCGCCATTGGTGTGTGAATGTGTGTGTGAATGGGTGAATGAGAGGCCGTTGTAAAGAGCTTTGGAATAAAGGCATAGCTATATAAGTCAGTCTATATACCAGGTATTCACCTGAGCCAGAGGACTCTGACACTTGGCCTTGGACATCCAGAGGTCGTCAGGAGAGATTGTGGCAGATTGGAATCGTGCAGAGTGGAGCCGACGGTTCATCACTGAGTTGTGAGATATAACCTGGTACCATCGCCTGCCTGCCTGCTGCCGGAAATGTGCTCAGGACTGATACGGTTATTTTATCTGAGAGATTACTATCTAAACTATCTAAACAGAATGATCTGTACTCATGTATGGCTGCCCTCGCCCCAATATCAATCAAAACGTGTTAAAGATTACTTATTTTATCAAAGACATTAATATCTAAACACAATGATTTGTACTGATGTATTAATAACTTTGTCTCTATGAGCAAACTGTGTTAAAGATGTCTTATTCTATCTAAAATGCATCTGGAAATGTAACGGAATACTAACGTTGTCTCTATAATCAAAATGTGGCACAAATATTGAATGACAGGACTGTAGATAGATAGTGTGCTCTGTCTTGTTGTAATCATTGTTGATGGTTAAAACATTAAAACAGTGTTTAATCTGAATGAGCAGACAGAGAACGTAGCTCCCTCAACCCTAAATGGTTACCGGGGAATTTCCCTATTTTAGCCTAGCAACAAGATGGCCGTCCCAGAAGGGAAACTCCCATTTTATTATTTATATTTATATTTATTTATTTATTTAGGTTTTTTCAACGTTTCTCAACCGTTTCCAGACAAGGGAGTGTCGGGACAGAGAAGTAGACATTCATTTAGATTATTTCACTAAACCGTTATTAAGACTTTCAAAAGTGCCCTAGGATTTCATTTCATTTTTAAAAGTTCCAATTTAGAAGCATTACCTAAAGAAATGATCAGCCTCATAATGGACCACTGTGTCTGCGTCAGCCACAGTTAACACACTTAAGTCATGTGATCTGTCGCCACCAAATCCGTCTGCAGCTTACCAGGTATTTCTCTGCCATCATTTGTGTTTAGCTCACAGTCTCAGCAGGGTTGCCTCTTGGAAAGCCACGCGGGATTCAGTCTCATCCTTCTAACCGTCTAAACAGTAATATGCTAAATATGTTGGTGCATGAGGGAGGTGTCAACACACAGAACACAAACAGTGTCTCTCTGTCCATCAGGGACTTTCCTAGCAGACGCTTGACGTTACCGACAGCCTCTCTCCTCCTGAGCAGTCGGTTGTTGTGTAAATTGGTGTCAAGGAAACACCTCACACGTGTTCATATGACACGCTGCTGTTGGCTGCTGTGTGGAGCTCAGACTGGCGTGTTCAGACTGGCGTGTTCAGACTGGCGTGTTCAGACTGGCGTGTTCAGACTGGCGTGTTCAGACTGGCGTGCTCAGACTGGCGTGCTCAGACTGGCGTGTTCAGACTGGCGTGTTCAGACTGGCGTGTTCAGACTGGCGTGCTCAGACTGGCGTGTTCAGACTGGCGTGTTCAGACTGGCGTGTTCAGACTGGCGTGTTCAGACTGGCGTGTTCAGACTGGCGTGTTCAGACTGGCGTGTTCAGACTGGCGTGTTCAGACTGGCGTGTTCAGACTGGCGTGCTCAGACTGGCGTGTTCAGACTGGCGTGTTCAGACTGGCGTGCTCAGACTAGCGTGTTCAGACTGGCGTGTTCAGCCTGGCGTGTTCAGACTGGCGTGTTCAGACTGGCGTGTTCAGACTGGCGTGTTCAGACTGGCGTGTTCAGACTGGCGTGTTCAGACTGGCGTGTTCCTGAACGCAGGGTTATCACACCCGGCTGACACATCTCAGTCCTGCCTGGTTGTGATAACGCAGCTCTGCGTCCTGGAACATGGGATACTCCAGTACCAAGTGGTTGTCTGCGATGGGTCCTGATGATACACCCCCCACCTCCCCCCTCCCCTCACCCAGCTAACCACCCACCATCACCGAGGGCCAGAGGTTAGAGAGGCCGGCTAGCAATCGGAAGGTCTCTGGTTCGATCCCCGCCTC
>NC_137684.1:31913973-31928973 GCF_963989245.1 Nansenia antarctica | reverse complement strand
GACAGACAGACCAGCCTAGATAGCTTTAGGCTTCTCACAGCAGGGGTTATGCCATGCGTGCCAGTACGTGCTGAGGCTTGTTCACTAGGGTTTGTTGGTTGTCCCCCGTGCCAGATTGAAGACCCAGGGTGATGGAGCATTCCCAGGGTGACCCAGGGTGATGGAGCATTCCAAACCGTGGCTACCAAACTCTGGAATGCTCTTCCCTGGGATCTTAGATCAGCAGTCTCTTACTTTTGCTCTTTAATTATGTTTTTATATGTAAAGCACTTTGTGACCGCTGGTCTGTGATAGGCTGGTCTGTGATAGGCTGGTCTGTGATAGGCTGGTCTGTGATAGGCTGGTCTGTGATAGGTGCTATAGAAATAAACTTTACTTACTTACTTACTTAGGCTCTAAGCAGCAGATGTTGAGCGTTAGCTGTCCGCTAGTAAGCCTTGGCACACACACACTGGCACCACTGTTGAAATTCAACAGTTGATAAAAAGCAAAAAATGTGCTAACCAATGTTCTTTATTCATTGTTTCTAACCTTCACACCCCAACCACACCTCACTCCAGCCTTCGACCGATACTTCCGGAGCCGATCTCTTTCCAACAACAGAAGGAACGTTTGGTTCGCTGAATTCTGGGAAGAAAACTTTGTCTGCAAGCTGGGGATGCACGGCAAACGCCCTGGGAGCCCCAAGAAATGCACAGGTAAGAGATGCTACGTAACTACTACGACCACATGCACACGCACACGCACACGCACACACACACACACACACGTCATCTTCACTACTATGTCTGTTAAACTTCTCGTTTTCGTCATCAATTTATAGTTTGTATAAATACAATCTATGAACTGAAATACTGTCTTACCTCATTTAGCCATGGAATCCATAGTTTATCAGTCTGTCGAATTTGTTTCCTGAGGTTAGCTGACAGATAGTGTAATGGGGGAGTGGTTGTCCTGGGGGAGTGGTCGGGGGTGAAGTTAAGCAACTATTGTTCCCACCCATTACCTATCTGTGAAAAGTGTGAACATTTTGAAAGGCATTTACTCCAGTATTTGGTTTGAAGTGTACCAACATTCAAATACCATTAAACTGTTCATTTCTTTGTCAGGGGGTAAACTCACAAAATCAGCAGGGGGTGAAATACTTATTTTCCCCACTGTATATAATGATGAAGTGGATGACATGTGATGGTATTCACAGGTGGACTATGGGTGTGAGAATAGAGGGCAGATAGTTACCAGGCCTTAGTAGCCCTCATTCAGAAGCCTGGCTCCTTGGGGGAAGTAGCGGTTGTTTAGCCTCCTGGTTTTGGCCCTGGTACCGTTTCTTAGACGGCAGCAGATCGAACAGTCTGTAGTTGGGGTCTAACAGACTGTGGTTGGGGTGGCTGGGGTCTAACAGACTGTGGCTGGGGTCTAACAGACTGTGGTTGGGGTGGCTGGGGTCTAACAGACTGTGGTTAGGGGGGCTGGGGTCTAACAGACTGTGGTTGGGATGGCTGGGGTCTAACAGACTGTGGTTGGGGGGGCTGGGGTCTAACAGACTGTGGTTGGGATGGCTGGGGTCTAACAGACTGTGGTTGGGGTGGCTGGGGTCTAACAGACTGTGGTTGGGGGGGCTGGGGTCTAACAGACTGTGGTTGGGGGGGCTGGGGTCTAACAGACTGTGGTTGGGGTGGTTGGGGTCTAACAGACTGTGGTTGGGGGGCTGGGGTCTAACAGACTGTGGTTGGGGTGGCTGGGGTCTAACAGACTGTGGTTGGGGGGGCTGGGGTCTAACAGACTGTGGTTGGGGGGGCTGGGGTCTAACAGACTGTGGTTGGGGGGGCTGGGGTCTAACAGACTGTGGTTGGGGTGGTTGGGGTCTAACAGACTGTGGTTGGGGTGGCTGGGGTCTAACAGACTGTGGTTGGGGTGGCTGGGGTCTAACAGACTGTGGTTAGGGGGGCTGGGGTCTAACAGACTGTGGTTGGGGGGGCTGGGGTCTAACAGACTGTGGTTGGGGTGGCTGGGGTCTAACAGACTGTGGTTGGGGGGGCTGGGGTCTAACAGACTGTGGTTAGGGGGGCTGGGGTCTAACAGACTGTGGTTGGGGGGGCTGGGGTCTAACAGACTGTGGTTGGGATGGCTGGGGTCTAACAGACTGTGGTTGGGGGGGCTGGGGTCTAACAGACTGTGGTTGGGATGGCTGGGGTCTAACAGACTGTGGTTGGGGGGGCTGGGGTCTAACAGACTGTGGTTGGGATGGCTGGGGTCTAACAGACTGTGGTTGGGGGGGCTGGGGTCTAACAGACTGTGGTTGGGATGGCTGGGGTCTAACAGACTGTGGTTGGGGGGGCTGGGGTCTAACAGACTGTGGTTGGGGAGGCTGGGGTCTAACAGACTGTGGTTGGGGTGGTTGGGGTCTAACAGACTGTGGTTGGGGTGGCTGGGGTCTAACAGACTGTGGTTGGGGTGGCTGGGGTCTAACAGACTGTGGTTAGGGGGGCTGGGGTCTAACAGACTGTGGTTGGGGGGGCTGGGGTCTAACAGACTGTGGTTGGGGTGGCTGGGGTCTAACAGACTGTGGTTGGGGGGGTTGGGGTCTAACAGACTGTGGTTGGGGTGGCTGGGGTCTAACAGACTGTGGTTGGGATGGCTGGGGTCTAACAGACTGTGGTTGGGGGGGTTGGGGTCTAACAGACTGTGGTTGGGGTGGCTGGGGTCTAACAGACTGTGGTTGGGGTGGCTGGGGTCTAACAGACTGTGGTTGGGGTGGCTGGGGTCTAACAGACTGTGGTTGGGGTGGCTGGGGTCTAACAGACTGTGGTTGGGGTGGCTGGGATCTAACAGACTGTGGTTGGGATGGCTGGGGTCTAACAGACTGTGGTTGGGGTCTAACAGACTGTGGTTGGGGTGGCTGGGGTCTAACAGACTGTGGTTGGGGTGGCTGGGGTCTAACAGACTGTGGTTGGGATGGCTGGGGTCTAACAGACTGTGGTTGGGGGGGCTGGGGTCTAACAGACTGTGGTTGGGGTGGCTGGGGTCTAACAGACTGTGGTTGGGGGGGCTGGGGTCTAACAGACTGTGGTTGGGGTGGCTGGGGTCTAACAGACTGTGGTTGGGGTGGCTGGGGTCTAACAGACTGTGGTTGGGGGGGCTGGGGTCTAACAGACTGTTGTTGGGGTGGCTGGGGTCTAACAGACTGTGGTTGGGGGGGCTGGGGTCTAACAGGCTGTGGTGGGGTGGTTGGGGTCTAACAGACTGTGGTTGGGGGGCTGGGGTCTAACAGACTGTGGTTGGGGTGGCTGGGGTCTAACAGACTGTGGTTGGGGTGGCTGGGGTCTAACAGACTGTGGTTGGGGGGGCTGGGGTCTAACAGACTGTGGTTGGGGTCTAACAGACTGTGGTTGGGGTCTAACAGACTGTGGTTGGGGGGGCTGGGGTCTAACAGACTGTAGTTGGGGTGGCTGGGGTCTAACAGGCTGTGGTTGGGGTCTAACAGGCTGTGGTTGGGGTCTAACAGTCTGTAGTTGGGGTGGCTGGGGTCTAACAGACTGTGGTTGGGGTGGTTGGGGTCTAACAGTCTGTGGTTGGGGGGGCTGGGGTCTAACAGACTGTGGTTGGGGTGGCTGGGGTCTAACAGACTGTGGTTGGGGTGGCTGGGGTCTAACAGACTGTGGTTGGGGTGGCTGGGGTCTAACAGACTGTGGTTGGGGTGGCTGGGGTCTAACAGACTGTGGTTGGGGTGGCTGGGGTCTAACAGACTGTGGTTGGGGGGGCTGGGGTCTAACAGACTGTGGTTGAGGTGGCTGGGGTCTAACAGTCTGTGGTTGGGGGGGCTGGAGTCTAACAGGCTGTGGTTGGGGTGGCTGGGGTCTAACAGACTGTGGTTGGGGTGGCTGGGGTCTAACAGACTGTGGTTGGGGTGGCTGGGGTCTAACAGACTGTGGTTGGGGTGGCTGGGGTCTAACAGGCTGTGGTTGGGGTGGCTGGGGTCTAACAGACTGTTGTTGGGGTGGCTGGGGTCTAACAGACTGTGGTTGGGGTCTAACAGACTGTGGTTGGGGGGGCTGGGGTCTAACAGACTGTGGTTGGGGGGGCTGGGGTCTAACAGACTGTGGTTGGGGTGGCTGGGGTCTAACAGGCTGTGGTTGGGGTCTAACAGACTGTGGTTGGGGGGGCTGGGGTCTAACAGACTGTGGTTGGGGGTGGCTGGGGTCTAACAGACTGTGGTTGGGGTGGCTGCGGTCTAACAGTCTTTAGTGGGGGTGGCTGGGGTCTAACAGGCTGTGGTTAGGGTGGCTGGGGTCTAACAGACTGTGGTTGGGGGGGCTGGGGTCTAACAGACTGTGGTTGAGGTGGCTGGGGTCTAACAGGCTGTGTTTGGGGTGGCTGGGGTCTAACAGACTGTGGTTGGGGTGGCTGGGGTCTAACAGGCTGTGGTTGGGGTGGCTGGGGTCTAACAGACTGTGGTTGGGGTGGCTGGGGTCTAACAGACTGTGGTTGGGGTGGCTGGGGTCTAACAGACTGTGGTTGGGGTGGCTGGGGTCTAACAGACTGTAGTTGGGGTCTAACAGACTGTGGTTGGGGGGGCTGGGGTCTAACAGACTGTGGCTGGGGTCTAACAGACTGTGGTTGGGGGGGCTGGGGTCTAACAGACTGTAGTTGGGGTGGCTGGGGTCTAACAGGCTGTGGTTGGGGTGGCTGGGGTCTAACAGACTGTAGTTGGGGTGGCTGGGGTCTAACAGGCTGTGGTTGGGGGGCTGGGGTCTAACAGACTGTGGTTGGGGGGCTGGGGTCTAACAGACTGAGGTTGGGGGGGCTGGGGTCTAACAGACTGTGGTTGGGGGGCTGGGGTCTAACAGACTGTGGTTGGGGGGCTGGGGTCTAACAGACTGTGGTTGGGGTGGCTGCGGTCTAACAGTCTTTAGTGGGGGTGGCTGGGGTCTAACAGGCTGTGGTTAGGGTGGCTGGGGTCTAACAGACTGTGGTTGGGGGGGCTGGGGTCTAACAGACTGTGGTTGAGGTGGCTGGGGTCTAACAGACTGTGGCTGGGGTCTAACAGACTGTGGTTGGGGTGGCTGGGGTCTAACAGACTGTGGCTGGGGTCTAACAGGCTGTGGTTGGGGTGGCTGGGGTCTAACAGACTGTGGTTGGGGTGGCTGGGGTCAAACAGACTGTGGTTGGGGTGGCTGGGGTCTAACAGACTGTGGTTGGGGGGGCTGGGGTCTAACAGACTGTGGTTGGGGTGGCTGGGGTCTAACAGACTGTAGTTGGGGTGGCTGGGGTCTAACAGACTGTAGTTGGGGTGGCTGGGGTCTAACAGGCTGTGGTTGGGGTGGCTGGGGTCTAACAGACTGTAGTTGGGGTGGCTGGGGTCTAACAGGCTGTGGTTGGGGGGGCTGGGGTCTAACAGACTGTGGTTGGGGGGCTGGGGTCTAACAGACTGAGGTTGGGGTGGCTGGGGTCTAACAGACGGTGGTTGGGGTGGCTGGGGTCTAACAGACTGAGGTTGGGGGGGCTGGGGTCTAACAGACTGTGGTTGGGGGGCTGGGGTCTAACAGACTGAGGTTGGGGGGGCTGGGGTCTAACAGACTGTGGTTGGGGTGGCTGGGGTCTAACAGGCTGTGGTTGGGGTGGCTGGGGTCTAACAGACTGTGGTTGGGGGGGCTGGGGTCTAACAGACTGTGGTTGGGGTGGCTGGGGTCTAACAGACTGAGGTTGGGGGGGCTGGGGTCTAACAGACTGTGGTTGGGGTGGCTGGGGTCTAACAGACTGTGGTTGGGGTGGCTGGGGTCTAACAGACTGTGGTTGGGGGGCTGGGGTCTAACAGACTGTGGTTGTGGTGGCTGGGGTCTAACAGACTGTAGTTGTGGTGGCTGGGATCTTTGATAATCCTCCGGGCTTTGCTGACACACCGGTTGTAAATATCCTGGATGGAGGGAAGCTCTCACACCCAGGTGATGGTGTTACTGCAGACAGCAGCAGCAGCAGAATGGTTTTGTCGTGTACAGAATACTCTTGTCTGCTCAACTACAAGCAAATGCCTCCAAATGCGTTGGCTGATGTTTTGTGATCCAGTAAGACAATGACTCAAAACAGGGGGAAGCTCTTGACTGGCCATGACAGTCTTCAGATTTAAACCCAAATGAACATGCCTTTCATCTCCTTGACATCAAAACAAACAACAACAACTGTAGATGCCTGCAGTACAGGCCTGGCAGAGCATCACCAGAGGTTGAGAAGATACCCAGTGTCTGGTGGGTCGATGGGTCGCAGACTTTAGGCAGCTATTGCATGTAAAGGATTGTCGACCAAATACTAAACATGAGTGCTTTATTTAGATGTGATTTCTAATATTTTCGGAGCCCTGAAATAGAAGGTTGTGATTTCTAAATGTTAGATAGATAGATAGATAGATAGATAGATAGATAGATAGATAGATAGATAGATAGATAGATAGACTTTATTTGTCATTGCTACAGTACAGGTACCAAACAACGAAATTTAGGAGGGGAGGCTCCCCTGGTGTTTAGGAAAGGAAAAAGAAACACATTTTGGAAAAAGCATAGATGCATAAAATCACAAGAAGGTAAGGAGCTGGTTTACATCAATAGAGGCTATGTACACAATCCACTGTATTACTGTCGTGTATTTCTCTTATTGGTTACGAATCAAAGAACAATTATTGAGTTTAAGATGATTTAATTAAAGTACAGAAACAGGGTATACGTGTACCAACACTGGAGCCTTGTCTCTGTCCTCCTCTCCTGGGATCCGCTGGTCAAGCGCGCCCCCCTTGGGTCTCAACCCTATCCATCCACAATATGCAAATACAGTCACAGGTCATAGCCTATCACCTTATCCAGATGGCCATGAGGGCCGTCCCCTGTGATGTCACCACGGCCCCAAGTCCGAGGGGCTGGTCAGATTACAAGAGCCATTGCACAACACTAGAAAATAGGATATATATAGTAGAAAATATACGACACATCCCCCCTCGGACCACCCAGAGGGTGTTCCGAAACTAAACGACCACAAAACAAAAACAAAAACACAAAACCCCACATAAAAAAATAAAAAAATAAAAAATATATATATTTTTTTTTTTTTTTTCTTTTTTTAAATAAACAACAACAAACAGAAAAACTACACCAACACACATCACAAGAAGCACAATAACACAGACCAACCCAGCACCAGTACCAGCAACCAAATACAAAACAATCAACAATAAAAAAGAATCCTAAAAATAACAATCACAATTAAACTAAACGCAGTTCATCATGCACAAATCAATACAGAAACTTCCAACGACCGATGTTTTCTTTGTCCTTGAAGCGTCAGGGTCAGAGGTTGCTAGCACTTGTACCCAGTTGGAGAACAGCCTTTACCGCTGTCTCAGATTGATAACACTTTCATAGTCAGGAGCTTCCATTTTCTTCGTTGCGTTAGGAACAGAACCTCTTTCCTATCTTTGCATAACCACTACATCACTTCTCAACTGACATCAATCACATACGATATAGAAATAAACAAACAATACACAAATAATGACATTCAGTTATCATAACACATAATTCCCCAACAGTAAGCACAGGACAAAGGGAATGCATTAATGCATAGATCTTCACCTCAGGTGAGGACTAGTCTTCTGAAAAGTTCATTAACGTGGACTGAGTGACTGATTTTCCAAAAACAGTCAATGAGGCCCTGCCTCCTAAGAAAGTCAAAAATCATGTCTGCTATAATAGGTGCTCCTATCTTAGCAAAATAAGTTTCCCATTCCCCTAAGACCGTTTCCAGCCATGCTATCATCTGCTGTCCATTCCCGTCGTTCCCTTTGATCTGCTGCTTCACTACCCTATTCATAGTCTTTAATCTTTTCCTAACTGGTCGTCGTCCGTCAGTGTCATTGAGGTTCAGGCAGCCGCCTGGTCCCCTCCCACGCTGATTAAGGTCTGGGGAGTCGCCCTCCGCATCATCTGAAGCATGGTGCAGGCACTCGCCAGCATCCCCAGTAGCACAGGTGTCCAGGCTTTGGACACCCCCAGGCTGGACCTCCAGACTGTCAACACTCTCTGCTTCGTTGGTTTCTGGTTCATTGGCATCTGGACAGCTTTCCACTGTCCCCTCGGTTTCAGGCACTGCCGGTAATGTCACTGGCTGTAACACTGGCATTGCCACTGGCTCTGGCAACACCACAGCATCTCCTCGTAGCTCCTCCTTCTCAGGTTCTCTGGGGACCTCGGCACCTGTTGGCACAACATCCTGCCTACTCTGTACATCCACCCCCCTGTCCACCACCCGTGGCCCTATTGGGGTAGGGATATGCCCAGACACCACTGGTGTACCCACTCTGATGTTGTTTCTCCAACAGACCCCACATTGACCTAAAGCATGGTCAATCTGTTCCATCAAATATGGACTCCAAAACCCATATTTCTTGGTGATCTTGCGTCTTACCTCCCCCCTAGCCACATGTGCTAATCCATGAGCTTCCTGTATTAACATGCCTAATAAATCTGAGGGTGCTACAACCAACCCCTCATGATTCCTCCATAGACCTGTGTCATCCTGACTTGCCCCCCTTGCTAGCCAAACGTTCTTGTCTAACGTAGTTACTCTACTCTGTAACATCAATAAATCCTCAAGTGTGACCATGCCCTGTAACTGTTTTTCATGTGTGACCAGAAGACCTTTACCTGCCTTGTCTGCTCCTGTAATGGCTTTGGCTGCATCTTCTGCAGCCCTGTTACCTTGTGTGACATGTGATGAGTCAGACCTGTGTGTGGCACACTTCACTATGGCTAATTCCTTTGGCTTCATCATGGCTTGTAACAGCTTCATGATCTGTGCGTGATGCTGTATAGGCGTACCATCAGTTCTCTTAAAACCCCGCCCCCTCCATACAGCTCCATTAAAATGACAAACATTATGTGCATAGGCAGAGTCGGTGTACACTGTCACTCTCCGTCCGGTTCCCAAGTTGCATGCTTCCGTGAGGGCAATCAATTCAGCCAACTGAGCCGAGCAAGGCTGAGGAACTGCCTCAGCCTGTTCTACAATAAACTTTGAATTCTGTGCTTTAACTAAGGAATACCCAGCGCACAACGTTTCTCCTACCCCGTAACAAGACCCATCAACCCAATATTCTATATCAGCTCCCTTTAAAGGCAAAGCTTGTAGGTCTGTTCTATGCTTAATCACTCTGGCTGTCGATGGAATCTGAACACCGGATGGCACCGTCACCTGACAGCCGTCAGGTGTGCATTTTACTGTACAGTTCAATTGGCATTGAGCATCTCTCCCTAGCAGCCCTGTTGGCGTGTGTTCTGACACAAGTGTTGACAGAGTTGCTCTCTGTCCCTTGTACTCTAAGTCTACAAGCTCAGTTGTAGGAATCAGCTGTTTAATTCCCTCAAATCCGATTGTCTTCACATATTCTCTAGACATAGGGAGGTGCGTGGCGCCTTCAGGCTTCTGTGTCACCACCAGCTGGCACCTCCCACTCGGATCTTCCGGGCACCCCTATAGGCCAGCTGCTGGGCCTCCGTAAGGGTTCATCACTCCTGGAGCAGGTGTAGTAGGGGGCCAATATCCTCCTCCTTGGCTCCCCCCTGCGCCCCCCTGGGGCCTGTTGCAGCAGGCACAGGCTAGATGTCCATTCTGGTCGCATTGGCATGGTTCTAGCATCTCCTTCCCTGCTGCTGTCCATCCCCCTGGTGGTGGTCCTTGGCCAGGCTGTGTGTACATTTGGTATGGAACCGCTTGCACCCCTGGTGGCCCTTGTGGGTATGGATACCCCCCTTGTGGCCCCTGTGGGTAGGACTGGTAAGTAGCAGGATACCCCCCTTGTGGCCCCTGTGAGTAGGACTGGTAAGTAGCAGTCTGCACTCCAGGTGGCTGTTGCTGTGGGGCTAAAGCCTGCACTCCCTCTATGTTCCTCTCGCTTTCAGTCAATTGCACATGAGTCAATATTCTGAGGGATTCTTCGTCTCGTGCCTTCTGTATCTGAATGTTCTTTCGATATAACTCAACTTGATGAGCTACGTGGTCTATATAAACAGCTTTGTTCATGTGTCGTAGCCCCACCACTTCTGCTAGCTTATCCTTAACTGGGGTAGGAAGCCCTTCTTGTATTTTTTCCCTGATTATGGATTTTTCTAAGGGGTTATCTTCAGCGTCTTTCCCTGTCACACTTCTCCATTGAGAGTGCACACGGGCAACATAACCCCTGGGATTCTCATCCCCCCCCAGTGGCTTCACAATGATATTGTCTGGGTGAATGTGAGTAGGGTAGGTCTCTCTGATTGCTTTCCACAGCCTGCCTCTGTTTGCTGCGAAGAGCTCTGGATCATAAACTGATGTATTGATATATCTATGAAGTCCTGCCTTCATCAATATTTCCTGCATTGTATCCAATCCTGCAATAAAAGCTAAGAGTCTTTTCAGGTCTCCCATCGCGGCCTGCGTTCCTGTCAGTATCACGTCGACCTCTCGCGTCCACGAATGTCCTCCCTCTTGAAGAACTGGGAGTTTCTCGATCACTTCAGACAGATCTGTATGATGCCACGGATGATATTCCATCTTGTTACCCCGAATCAGCACTGGACAGTTCTTTAATGTATTTGATGACATTCGGTGACAATCTCCCTCTTTCTCCGGGCGTCTTCTCCCACCTTTCCTTTCGGCTGTGGCTATCATCTTCCTGACCTGCGCGTTGTAGCCTCCATCTGCATTGTCGTCATCACTTGAGTCTTCACTGCCATCTTCGCTGTCATCTTCCTCGTCACTCCTGTCGTCCCCTTTTCCCCTTGGCTCCTTCTTCTTCTGGGAATGATCCTCCAGTGCCTTAGCATATGGAGGGGGACTGGAGGCAGGACACAGGTCTGGGGATGAAATGTTCAATTTCTGTTCCAGTGTTCTGGCCAATTCTTTTTTCTTTTCCGGTTCCATCTGAGCTATTTTCTGTCCCTCTACCTTAAAGAGGTCTAAGATGTCTAATTCTAACTTGCGTTTCTCTGACCTATCTTTCCCTTTCTGATTTGCCTTGTGTACAGTGATAAGTATCTCCAATGTTGCAATTAATTGTAAATTAAGGCTGCCCTCTTTCGGCCACGGCTGTTCAATGTATGCCCAACGGCTATTCCATTTCGTTGACATTTTGCTAATTTCCCTAACAAGAGGATTCATTTTTTCCACTATAGCCATAGGGGATAACGTAGCCAACATTCCACGATGTTCACTAATATCTTTTAACAGCTTCGTAGAATTTGACCCCATTCTACTTGCTCAATATGCTGACAATATTCTATATTAGATAAGGTGTACGCTTCTTACAACCCACCTTATTTTGTCTTGTTTGCTAAACAAATGCTAGTCCAATATAACTGTATTAACCATCCCCACAAAAACCCTGCAACTTCAGAATAACAGACTTGCCTCTTGTGTATGTCAGTGCAGTATTAACTTAAATCTAATAGCTGTGTAAGTACTTTATACTTAAATGTGTTTCCTAATTGTTTATGAATATGTGTCACTTGATTACTCATTCAATACTAATTACAGTTCTGGTCAACACAATTATTAAATCACAAAGGCTGGTCACACCTAAGTATTCACTGATCCACAAAAACCCTTTTACTGCTCAACTATCAAATATGTACTATTCTGCTATTCCTTAATCAAACACTGTGGAAATGACCTAACTAAAATAAAATATGTAAATTACAAATATTAATTATAACCTGTAAAGAAATCGACTTGTTATTTGGAAAAGAATGAATGATTAATTATTAATTACAATCTGTAAAGAAATCGACTTGTTAAGTGAAAGGAATGAATGATTAGTTAGAATTATTCATTGACACTTCATTGATGTAAACCTGTAAAGTCAATTAGCTATTATCGACACAAAGAAATGGTTATTATTAGATTATCACAAAACAATTGATCAAAGTTCTGTGAAACAGAAAATGAAATGATCTGAATAATTAATTCAATCAATTAGTAATTAATTAAATTAATTAAAGTAATATCTAACAATCATCTACAAACATCATCAATGAAGGAGGGTTGTATTTCATCAATTTACAGAGAGCCAATGTTTTAAAAATGTCTTGTCGTATTTTGGCCAGCTGATGGAGCTGTGCTCCGGCTAACGCGCATCGATTGCGCATGCGCCAACTCTTCCATGTAAAATGGAGGCTATGAATGTTTTAACCGTAACTCTAAACTATTTAAAATACCCCGCTGATCAATTCACTTTATCTCTATCTCTAAATTACTACACAACCTATGTGAAATGAATTTAACTTTATCTGTAAGGGATAAGTAATGAAATTAATCAAATTCAGGTTCCCTTCTAAAGGAATGTTCCACTGTGTGTCTGCGCTTTTTGCAAAGCAGGAAGAGGGAAGGGCTTTATTGTTCTTGAAAGCCCACGGCCGTATTGGGGCCTGCTTAAAACAATCTCTTTAACACAACTTGTTTTCATAAACGATTACTTTTCACGACACAGCAATATCAAGATTATCTTTCAATCCAGTTAAACTATTATTTATCTCATTCAAATATTCTACGTTCACGTTTTCCTCATAAAGATGGCCTCTGTGTGTGTCCTTTCTCAAGGACAAAGAAAAATGGCGTCTAAGAATAGATTCTCTGACAGGACACTGCAAATGGCCGCTTACAAAATGGCGTCCTTTCAAACAGACAAAGAGTAATGGAGTCTACAGTTCTGCTCATATGTTTTTCACTGCTACAATAATGCTCTTTCACATATCTTACAAAATAGACTTCATAATCCAGTTACACTTTATCAAATTACAATTTTACCCACATCAGACTCTTTTCTGATCTAATATACTTACAATCAATAATATATACCAGTCCACTTCAAAATGCCTTTATCAGTTTGTTGCTGGCAGTCTACACTTTTTCATATAGACACTATTAGAGTCCGTCTTCCTCTAATACCGAATTTTACACACATACACGATATTCCATAACACCATGCAAACAATATCTATTAGTTACAAAAATAGACTACACAATATTACACAAAAAGGCGAATTACAAAATTCGGCCCTTATCACCAACCCAGGCTTATTAAAGATTATGAAAAGTTTGTTTCTATTCCAACAAGATTACCGTTACACAGATTCTTTTGACTATAACTTATCTGAGATTTACAGTCTATTTTAAACACACCAATCGACTAGAGAGAGATCTCTGCAGAAACCTACCTTCTTCGTTAGATTGAAGTTTGCAAAATACTGTAAATTAAGCTATATTATCTCCGTTGCTTGCTCGCCATTACTGTCGTGTATTTCTCTTATTGGTTACGAATCAAAGAACAATTATTGAGTTTAAGATGATTTAATTAAAGTACAGAAACAGGGTATACGTGTACCAACACTGGAGCCTTGTCTCTGTCCTCCTCTCCTGGGATCCGCTGGTCAAGCGCGCCCCCCTTGGGTCTCAACCCTATCCATCCACAATATGCAAATACAGTCACAGGTCATAGCCTATCACCTTATCCAGATGGCCATGAGGGCCGTCCCCTGTGATGTCACCACGGCCCCAAGTCCGAGGGGCTGGTCAGATTACAAGAGCCATTGCACAACACTAGAAAATAGGATATATATAGTAGAAAATATACGACACTATACTGCACAGATAGTCAACTAGGGTTGTCATATTTCACAAGAAAGTATTTTTTTCACATTATTTTAAAGTGTCACAGTTTGCAGGCTTGAAAATGTACATGTTTGTGCCTCAGCACTAGCTGCCATACAATCCGTCCGGACTGTCCTGGGCCCAGAACTTAGGCCTTTTCTGTGTTCAGGGCCTTGACGGCCCTGTGGTTGAAGCTGTCCTTCAGTCTGTTTGTCTTAGCTGAATGTTGAAACCAATCTGAAAAAAAGGAAACATTGAATTAAATCTAGGGATGTGAATTGATAAGATGTTATTGATACCGATTCCATTATAGATTCTGCTTATGGATTTGATTCTTTATCGTTTGGTTGGATTATTCAGCTCACCTACATTCCATCCTGTGACAGAGAGAGAGAGAAAGAGAGAGACAGAGAGACACAAAGAGAGAGAGAGAGAGAGAGAGAGAGAGAGAGAGAGAGAGAGAGAGAGAGAGCACCTGTGTGACTGTCTACTTGTATCTACTGATAGTGTTAGCGTAAGTGTATTTTTTCAGGCATGAGGCATGTTTCCTATTGTGTGTGGTTGTGGACATTATGTGTGCTTTAACACGCATGCATGTGTGAGCCTCCCCCAGCCTGACATCTATGTCTGTCTGGCAGCACAGCAGAGGCAGACGTCTGTCCCTGTGTTCCAGTCACACTGGAGACAGAGAGACAGAGACAGAGACAGAGAGACAGAGGCAGAGAGTCAGAGACAGAGGCAGAGAGGCAGAGAGACAGAGAGACAGAGACAGAGAGACAGAGAGACAGAGACAGAGGCAGAGAGACAGAGACAGAGACAGAGAGACAGAGAGACAGAGAGACAGAGAGACAGAGACAGAGGCAGAGAGACAGAGAGACAGAGACAGAGAGACAGAGAGACAGAGACACAGAGAGAGACAGAGACAGAGACAGAGAGACAGAGAGGCAGAGGCAGACGTCTGTCCCTGTGTTCCAGTCACACTCATCCTTCTGACACGGCAACTTGAAGTAATGAGAGTAATTGCGGTGCTGTCGTTCTTACGCATCTCCCCTCCTTCTCTCTCTCTCCTCTTCTTATCTGCGCTAGGCTGCACGCTGATAGACGTGTCTGTCAACACACACACACACACGTGTCTGTCAACAACACACACACACACACACACACACACACAACAACACACAACAACACACACACAACAACACACAACAGCACACACACACACACACACACACACACACACACACACACACAGCCATATGGGCTGTTTAAAGAGAGGACCTGAGGAAGCATCATAAACTAAATTCCTCCTCAGTGTCCAAAGAACCCAGACAGACG
>NC_137684.1:31888973-31908973 GCF_963989245.1 Nansenia antarctica | reverse complement strand
TCAATCCTCAAATGGCAGCAGATTAAATCCAGTTGTAATGATTTCATGTCGACCCTTTACTGTTCCTTTACTGTTCCTTTACTGTTCCTTTACTGTTCCTTTCTCAGCCCATGTTTTTATCACCTCTTATGAACTCTGGGGCTTTGGTCCATTTGGTCGATAAATCATCTCAAATGAGGTAAACACCCTGATGTGGTCCTATCGATCTCTTCAGTAAGGGAGGGGGGTGAGCGAGAAAAAGAGAGAGAGAGAGAAAGAGAGAGAAAGAGAGCGAGAGAGAGACAGAGACAGAGAGACAGAGACAAAGAGACAGACAGAGACAGACAGAGACAGAGACACAGAGAGAGAGAGTGACAGAGACAGAGAGACAGACAGAGAGACAGAGACAGAGAGAGAGGCAGACAGAGAGACAGAGACAGAGAGAGAGAGGCAGACAGAGAGACAGAGACAGAGAGACAGAGACAGAGAGAGGCAGACAGAGAGACAGAGACAGAGAGAGAGAGAGAGAAAGAGAGAGACAGAGAGAGAGAGAAAGAGAAAGAGAGAGACAGAGAGACAGAGAGAGAGAGAGACAGAGAGAGAGAAAGAGAGAGACAGAGAGACAGAGAGAGAGAGAAAGAGAGAGAGAGCGTGCGTGAGAACAAAGGTTAAAGAACAGTGAGGTCATGCTCAGCGGCGGTCATGTGATCTGACGTTATTTCCCCACTTCTGTTCGCTAGCTACATTACGTTGCTTAGATACCTTCACTGCGGAGTTCGACAGAAACATCGAGACATAATAGCTAAACAAGTTGTAAAATGATTTGGGGGGGCTACTATCTATCAAGACATAAAAGCTTGTTATAAATAAATAAATAAACATTCAGGAAGAACACTTGGAATGGAATGGAATGGAATGGACTTTATTTGTCATTGCTACAGTACAGGTACCAAACAACGAAATTTAGGAGGGGTTAATATCTGTGTAAAGTGCACGATCAGACACGGAGACAGAATACTCAAATACAGAGAACGCAGAGAGATTACACTACAGGGAGAGCAGTAAAGTGGCGGACATAAATACACATAAACCCAAACAAGCGCAGGTGCACAGCGCCAGAGAGAGAGGGAGGGAGGAGACAGACAGACAGAGAGAGAGAGAGGAGACAGACAGCGTCAGACACATCAGAGACAGAATACTCAGATACAGAGAACGCAGAGAGATTACACTACAGGGAGAGCAGTAAAGTGGCGGACATAAATACACATAAACCCAAACAAGCGCAGGTGCACAGCGTCAGACACGCATGACAGACAGAACAGGTGCAGCACATCAACAGTGATGATGAAGCGATGTCACAAGCCACTGGCACACAGGCAGTAAGGGAGCTGTTGTCTGGTTCAGAATCCATCTCAGGGCATAATGAAGATCAGTGCTGTTATGCAGCTTGATGGATTAACAGGGATATTGTCACACATTCCTTTAATCCATTAAGCCACTCTGGATGAGCTACTAAACATATGAAACATATGAAACATATGAAACATACGCTAGAACAAAGTTGTAGTACACATGCCAAGGTTTACAAAGAAGACATTGCACTCGTTCACACGACAGTGAAATGTGACCCAAATCTGTTTTGTTTTTTTTGTCTGATTTATGCATGACCGTGGGAGCTGCGCAAGTCACATGAAATCTGACTTTTTTTTAAACCGACCTGTGTCGCGTTCAGAGGTGGTATTACATCGGATACATGTCTGATATTTACCAACGCGCCCCCGTCTGAACTGTCTAGTCGCGTTTGATGCGACTTTTACGTCACTCTAGCAGGGTTGCCAGATGGGATTGACAATTTAGAGCCTAACCAGTCTATAACCGCTAAATCCAGTAGCCCATTCGGCGGTAACCCGCCCCATCTGGCAACCCTGCACTCTAGACGCAAGTATAGCAGCGAGTGCTCTACAAAAAGCTAAGCTAAGCATCTGGCTCTCTTTTTCCTCATTCTTCTTCTTTTGACCACTTGCTCATACCTTGCTCATACCTTGCTCATATCTTTGCCGGCTTCATGTTATCCATGGTGACTTCCGTAAACAGTGCGCTGTGCATGACGTCCTGACCTCATTGTTATTGTCCTGCACATGCGGGTCTGTTCAGGGCCTGTCCTAGACTGGATGTTTCTACTGACACCCAGATGCTGTTTTAGTAACAGCAAGATCACACCCTCTTGTTTAGAAAGACCACACCCTCTTGTTGCATATCAGATAGTTTATGTTCTTGTATGAATAGTTCAAACTTGCTAGAGATGGATCTCTCAGTATCTCAAAAGCAACAAAGTTAGTGAACAGCTACTCTCTGAAATAAATGAAGACTTCCTTCTGGTAAGGTAATACCCTGGGTAACAAATACCCTGGTAATAAATACCCTGGTAATAAATACCCTGGGTAATAAATACCCTGGGTAATAAATGTACTTGTTTCCAACTGAGCTGAACAGTACAGTACATGCATCAGTCATGTCTAACAGTACAGCATCAGTCATGTCTCTCCTCCCTCTGTGGTGTTTGACATCCCCGCTGCCGTACAGCGTCGTTCATTCCAGGTCCACAGACATCATCAGTCTTTACCGCCGGAGGAAACGTCTCATTCTCAGACCGATCTCTCACACACACCCAGCGCTGCTGTTACATTCACATGGGTTTCATTTACAACTTTGATTGATTGATTGAAAACTTTATTAGAAGATTTGCAGAAGTAGGTACATGAAAGTACATATTACATACAAGGTCAACTAACAGGATAAAAACCCAAGAAAGCCACTGGCTTATTTCAATTGGGGTCCTTCAATTGGGGTCCTACTTCCTATTAACTCAACGATGTTCAATGATTGAACGTTTATGGGCAATTCTTTGGCGTAGTTTTTACGTTTGAGAAGTGTAATGGTGGCCATTCCTCATAAAAACATAATCATGGGCTGGTTGAGAGACAACAGAATCATTATCTCCAGTCTGCCATGTAAAGTACATAACAGGTGCATAGTGGCACCTACGATGTTTAATAGCCCGGCCACATGGTGAGAAAATATCTCTGGAACTTACTGGAATGGAATTTTCATTAAAGTCTTTGCAAAAAGCCCAATATGGATCAAGTATTTTAACTACAACTTTTAGTTGTTCTCTTAAAAAAGATCTTGGTTTGGTTTATGCATGTGTTTCTGTACGAGTGTGTTGCATTTGAAAACAAAAATTGCATATTTTAGTTTTGGATTTTGTGGGGTTGTAGGAAAATGTAATTATATCAACTTTGATAAAAAATAATAATAATCATGTTGCACTTGACTCACTGAAGGTTCCAGCCTCCTTTGAGCAGTTCTGACAGCAGTCCTGTCTGCAGCCGCAGCATAACACCTGACATCCTGACATCCCTCCATCCCTCCATCCCTCCATCCTGTCATCCCTCCACCCCTACATCCCTCCACCCCTCCATCCCTCCACCCCTCCATCCCTCCATCCCTCCATCCTGTCATCCCTCCACCCCTCCATCCCTCCTCTCCCTCCATCCTGTCATCCCTCCATTCCTCCATCCCTCCATCCCTCCATCCCTCCACCCCTCCATCCCTCCATCTCTCCATCCCTCCATCCCTCCATCTCTCCATCCCTCCATCCTCCATCCCTCCATCCTGACACCCCTCCATCCCTCCATCTCTCCATCCCTCCATCCCTCCATCCCTCCACCCCTCCATCCCTCCATACCTCCATCTCTCCATCCCTCCATCCCTCCACCCCTCCATCCCTCCATCTCTCCATCCTGTCATCCCTCCATCCCTCCATCTCTCCATCCTGTCATCCCTCCATCCCTCCACCCCTCCATCCCTCCATCTCTCCATCCCTCCATCCCTCCATCCCTCCATCTCTCCATCCTGTCATCCCTCCACCCCTCCATCCCTCCATCCCTCCATCTCTCCATCCTGTCATCCCTCCATCCCTCCATCCCTCCATCCTGTCATCCCTCCATCCCTCCATCTCTCCATCCTGTCATCCCTCCATCCCTCCACCCCTCCATCCCTCCATCTCTCCATCCCTCCATCCCTCCATCCCTCCATCTCTCCATCCCTCCATCCCTCCATCCCTCCACCCCTCCATCCCTCCATCCTGTCATCCCTCCATCCCTCCATCTCTCCATCCTGTCATCCCTCCACCCCTCCATCCCTCCATCCCTCCATCCCTCCATCCTGTCATCCCTCCATCCCTCCATCCCTCCATCCTGTCATCCCTCCATCCCTCCATCTCTCCATCCTGTCATCCCTCCATCCCTCCACCCCTCCATCCCTCCATCTCTCCATCCTGTCATCCCTCCATCCCTCCATCCCTCCATCCCTCCATCCCTCCATTCCTCCATCCCTCCATCCTTCCATCCCTCCATCCCTCCACCCCTCCACCCCTCCATCCCTCCATACCTCCATCTCTCCATCCCTCCACCCCTCCATCCCTCCATCTCTCCATCCCTCCATCCTTCCATTCCTCCATCTCTCCATCCCTCCATCCCTCCATCCCTCCATCTCTCCATCCTGTCATCCCTCCATCCCTCCATCCCTCCACCCCTCCATCCCTCCATCCCTCCATCCTTCCATTCCTCCATCCCTCCATCCTTCCATCCCTCCATCCTTCCATCCCTCCATCCCTCCATCCCTCCGTTCTGCTCTCCTCTCCCAGGTCTGGAGAAGGTGGGTCGTGACTCCACCTACGAGCAGGAGGGCAAGGTGCAGTTTGTGATGGACGCGGTGTACGCCATGGCGCACGCCCTGCACCACATGCACCGGGAGCTGTGCTCAGGGACCCCCGGCCTGTGCCCCCGCATGGCCAACATCGACGGCAAGGAGCTCCTCCACCACATCCGCCAAGTCAACTTCAACGGTAAGACCCCAGACCGTCACTGAGACCCCAGACCGTCACTGAGACCCCAGACTGTCACTGAGACCCCAGACTGTCACTGAGACCCCAGACTGTCACTGAGACCCCAGACTGTCACTGAGACCCCAGACTGTCACTGAGACCCCAGACCGTCACTGAGACCCCAGACCGTCACTGAGACCCCAGACTGTCACTGAGACCCCAGACTGTCACTGAGACCCCAGACCGTCACTGAGACCCCAGACTGTCACTGAGACCCCAGACTGTCACTGAGACCCCAGACTGTCACTGAGACCCCAGACTGTCACTGAGACCCCAGACTGTCACTGAGACCCCAGACTGTCACTGAGACCCCAGACTGTCACTGAGACCCCAGACTGTCACTGAGACCCCAGACCGTCACTGAGCTTCTCTTATTAGATCAGACTCAACTTTATTTCCTAGGCTTCTGGTTGGGAAAAGTTCTTTATGATACGTCTAACGATCGCAAAGTCGGCAGATCGGCGGTTCGAGCCCCGGCTGGCCACATGTCGAAGTCTAACCCTTGGGCAAGACACTGAATCCCCAAATTGCTCCCAGTGAGTAGTTGCATGGTAGTGTGTGTGAATGTGTGAATGAGAGGCCGTTGTAAAGCGCTTTGGAATAAGGCATAGCTATATAAGTGCAGTCCATTTACCATTTTACCATTTATCGTGCCTATGACTGTATCACAGCCATTCCAATATCCATGATATAGCACACCGTGTAGCGTGTGTTCGTTTTAATCATACATTCTACTGGTTCCCTCTACTCATCAACCACTCTTTATCATTATTATGGTCGGCTATTCGCCCCCACGTTTGCAGGGTTATTGAACTCCTTTGTTATCATAATTATAAACCCTGCAGACCTCCACCACAGAAAACCTCCACCACGGCAGTTTGTCATGTTTACAGAGAGACGTTTCCTTTGTTCAGTTTCTTCACAGTGACCTTGTCATTCCTGTAAGACATTCACCACCTCCACTCCTCCTCTCTCTCTCTCCTCTTGTTGTCCTGTCCTGTCCTTCCTTCTCACTCCCCATCTATGCTCTTCATCCCTGCATCCCTCCATCTCACTCTCCATCTATGCTCTTCATCCCTGCATCCCTCCATCTCCTCTCCCTCCTTTCACTCACTTCTTAACACTCCTTTCATCTTGTTTCATTCATCCTCTTTTGCCCTCTTTTTCTATCACTGATTCATCCATTTTCTCTGTACCTCCTCCTCTCATCCTCTCATCTTTACCTCCTCCTCTCATCCTCTCCTCCTCTCCTCCTCTCATCCTCTCATCTTTACCTCCTCCTCTCATCCTCTCCTCCTCTCCTCCTCTCCTCCTCTCATCTGTACCTCCTCCTCTCCTCCTCTCCTCCTCTCCTCCTCTCCTCCTCTCCTCCTCTCCTCCTCTCATCCTCTCCTCCTCTCCTCCTCTTATCTTCACACCTCTCCCATCCCTCATATTCAGGGTCTTGGTCCATTGTTGAGATGGATTCTCTTGCAGTAAGAACAGACATTTGTCACACATTCACAGTGTGTTTCTGTTCAACTGTCGACAGGTTTACTCAATCATTCGAATTGAATAATGATATACTAATGAGTATTACCTAATGTTCCATATATTAATAATCTATGTGGCGGTTTAGTGATTATTTTCCACCTCCTTACCTTGGATTATCAGTTCAGAATATTATATAATATTCATATTATATTATTAATAAGGTAACACCCCAACCCCCCCCCCCCCCAAACACACCCCCTCCCCCCCGAACACACCCCCTCCCCCTAAGTACCCCCCTCCCCCTAAGTACCCCCCCCCGAACACCCCCCCTCCCCCTAAGTACCCCCCTCCCCAAACACCCCCCTCCCCAAACAACCCCCCCCTCCCCCTAAGTACCCCCCCCCCCCCTCAAACACACCCCCTCCATGGGATTGAGCCTAGAAGTCGGAAATGTACATTTACACACTCAGCTGTTTGGAAATTGGTATGTTTGGTTGGTATGTTTGGAGTCGTTATAGCCCCCCTCCTGAGAATGATCTGTCTCAATGTTAATACCTTCCAGCCCCCCACCTGCCCCCCACCTGCCCTCCCTGCCCCGCCAGCCCCCCCACCTGAGAACGAGAGAAATGTTGAATACTGATCTTCTCCTCCTCAGTCAGTGTGTGTGTGTGTGATCTTCTCCTCCTCAGTCAGACTAGTGACATAAGGAGCTGAGGGAGATCAGCATCATATTAGTTAGTTAGCTAGGTTGTGGTTTTTTTAACAATCTTCAGACTGTGAAGAATTCAGATATCTGCCAGGCTGATGAATGTGGATCTGCTCTGTGTTATTCTGAGAGAAAAACCACCACATTGAATTAGCGACTACGGCCTCAGGCCTGAGACGCAAGACTGCTTCAGTCTAACACATGAAGACTCTCTCAGTCTAACCCATGAAGACTCTCTCAGTCTAACACATGAAGACTCTCTCAGTCGAACACATGAAGACTCTCTCAGTCGAACACATGAAGACTCTCTCAGTCTAACACATGAAGACTCTCTCAGTCTAACACATGAAGACTCTCTCAGTCTAACACATGAAGACTCTCTCAGTCTAACACATGAAGACTCTCTCAGTCTAACACATGAAGACTCTCTCAGTCTAACCCATGAAGACTCTCTCAGTCTAACACATGAAGACTCTCTCAGTCTAACACATGAAGACTCTCTCAGTCTAACCCATGAAGACTCTCTCAGTCTAACCCATGAAGACTCTCTCAGTCTAACACATGAAGACTCTCTCAGTCTAACACATGAAGACTCTCTCAGTCTAACACATGAAGACTCTCTCAGTCTAACACATGAAGACTCTCTCAGTCTAACACATGAAGACTCTCTCAGTCGAACACATGAAGACTCTGATGCTGATGCTGAGGCTGAGGCTGCTGTGTCTCGTCTGTGTCTCGTTCACTGAGTTACACAAGAAGACGACAAAAACAGAAGAGGGAGAAGAAGTCATGCATCGATTAGCAATCTGACTTCAGGATGAACATCTCGCCTGACGATCTTTTCAATACATTATCCAGCTTGGTATATTCTGTGCGTGTGTGTGTGTGTGTGTGTGTGTGTGTGTGTGTGTGTGTGTTGTGTTACCCATAATCAGAGTTTGAAATGTAGCAAACCAAACCTCCGGGTTTGACAGTGACTATAACGTTAGCTTAGCCACGGGCTAATCTGCAACCCAGCCACATCCCTGCTCGCCTGAGTGGCTCCACACAAACACTTATTTATAGATTAGCGTCGGGAGGCTAATGGGTGGTGAGTATAAACAGAACTAATGGGTGGTGAGTATAAACAGAACTAATGGGTGGTGAGTATAAACAGAACTAATGTTTGCTATGAGAAGCTTTTCTGCCAAAGTATGTTTAACGTCGGGTGTTGAACATTATGATTAAAGCATTAGAAGGATATCAGAGCCATTAGGGTGATATTAGGGTGTTTCATACAGTTTGGACAAGTCCAGTTTCAGGAGTGTTGTGATATTCCCTTATTCAGCCCTTCCCTTATTCAGCAGCTTTTGAAATGACAGTAAGATATTTCAGTAACAAGATAAGGATAGATGAATTACCATGTAATAATGCAGTAGTTAACATGTATACAGCGTTTAGTAATATATTTACAAAGCATAACACATTCTAATATGTTTACTACATTCAAAATAAAGTTGTTTCACACGTGGCGCAAGGGCGCAATGTTTTGACGTGGAACCAATATTTATCACTGCATACTTTGCAGTTAGATTTATGAATAGAATCGAATAGAAAGATAGATGAATGAATGAATGAATAAATGAACAAATATACAAGCAAACAAGACACACATGACTTCCACTGCTGTTTCTCTGCAGTTTCACTGCTGACCCCTCCCTTCAATTGTGATCTGTGATTTAATCACCTGATTGAAGCACCTTGGCAGCAGCTGCTCTTACCTGATTTGCTGACAGCAGAGCTGCGTTAGACACCCGAGCCACCTGAACCACGACACCTCATGACACTGTCGGAGGTTTAAGCAGAGAAGCAGCAGAGGGTCTATTGGCAAGGCCACGGCTTGTTTGTTCTGCCAATACAGAGCTGCCAATACACAAACACACAGACACTCTCTCCCATTAGAGGTCAGTGAAATGTGGATGAGTGTCAGGAGCGAGGCAGTTACTGACACCCAGGTGACTTACAGGAGAACAACTCCTCCATCACAGTTATTACTGTAGCTGTGGCTCCTTTAACTCAACACAGTTTGTATTTTCAAACAGCTTTGTGAGGAGGGCCAGGACACAATTTAAATTGCTGTGTTTTTTGGCGAGCACAGTCACAATAACCAGGTTGTGAAGCGTAACAAAGAATATCGCTTACCGACGATTACTGCCTGTGTCTGATTACTGCCTGTGTCTGAGTCTGTGTCTGTGTCTGTGTCTGTGTCTGTGTCTGTGTCTGTGTCTGTGTAAGCCTGTGTCTGAGCAGATCCACAAGGCTGCCAGTCAGTCAGAATAAACATCTGTCATCACATCACATGTTTGCAAAAGCATTTTTCGCTATTGCCTCTAGACTAAGTAACTAAGTAAGTAAAACTTTATTTCTATAGCGCCCTTCTCAGCATGGATGCACAGGGTGCTTTACATCACAGATAAGATAAAATGGGTGAAAAGAACATCGTCAAAAACTAAAAAAGAGGAACACCCCAAAGGGACAACATAAACAGGAACATAGGATGGTTATAGCTGACTAACAGCCTGCCTAAACAGGTGAGTCTTTAATTGACGTTTAAAAATGAGTTTTGAGGGAACGGCTCTCAGGTCAGGGGACTAAGGCAATAAAGCATTTGGAATGTGTCAATGACATTTTAACCATTTAGCAGACGCTTTTATCCAAAACGATTTAGCGAATTAGAGATTACAGGGACAGTCTCCCTGGAGTAACTTTGGCCTAAGTGTCTTACTCCAGGACACACTAGTGCTGGTGTTCCCAGGTCTTACTCCAGGACACACTAGTGGTGGTGTTCCCAGGTCTTACTCAAGGACACACTAGTGGTGGTGTTCCCAGGTCTTACTCCAGGACACACTAGTGGTGGTGTTCCCAGGTCTTACTCCAGGACACACTAGTGCTGGTGTTCCCAGGTCTTACTGAAGGACACACTAGTGGTGGTGTTCCCAGGTCTTACTCCAGGGCACACTAGTGGTGGTGTTCCCAGGTCTTACTCCAGGACACACTAGTGGTGGTGTTCCCAGGTCTTACTCCAGGACACACTAGTGGTGGTGTTCCCAGGTCTTACTCCAGGGCACACTAGTGGTGGTGTTCCCAGGTCTTACTCAAGGACACACTAGTGGTGGTGTTCCCAGGTCTTACTCAAGGACACACTAGTGGTGGTGTTCCCAGGTCTTACTCAAGGACACACTAGTGGTGGTGTTCCCAGGTCTTACTCCAGGACACACTAGTGGTGGTGTTCCCAGGTCTTACTCAAGGACACACTAGTGGTGGTGTTCCCAGGTCTTACTCAAGGACACACTAGTGGTGGTGTCCCCAGGTGGGATTTGAGCTTATGACCGCCAGTCCAACTCACTATCCCCTAGGCCACCACTACCCCTCTCATTGATTCTCCTGGCTAACAGCTTCCTAATTGAAATACTGTGGTTGAAATGGGATATAAATAAATAAATAAATACAGAAAACATTTATCTTCATTTAGTCCTGAAAAACCATTGACAACGAGCAGCTGAACTGAACGGCCAAACCAAGGCTGATCTTCAGTGAGATGAGATCCTGTATGTGACCTTGTAAATCACATACCACCTTAACATGTCCATGGCTCTGACACCAGAGTGAGGAGGTAGTTGAAGCTGTGTGTGTGTGTGTGTGTGTGCGTGTGTGTGTGTGTGTGTGTGTGTGTGTGTGTGTACGTGCGCGTGTGTCTGTGTGCACGCGTGTGTCTGTGTGTGCGCGCGCGTGTGTGTGTGTGTGTGTGTGATTGTGTGTGTGTGTGTGTGTGTGTGTGTTCGTGTGTGTGTGTGTGTGTGTGTGTGTTCGTGTGTGTGTGTGTGTGTGCGTGTGTGTGTGTTCGTGTGTGTGTGTGTGTTCGTGTGTGTGTGTGTGTGTGTGAGTGTGTGTGTGTGTGTGTGCGTGTGCTCAGGTAGGTGTGGGCAGGATAATAATAGGGACACACTCCTGCTTTCATTCCTTTCATATTCACCTCATTCTCTACCTGGCTGAGCGGAGGTGTGTGGGAGATGGTTTGGGGGAAAGAGTGTTCAAGCTTTTGTCCGTCTCACCAAACACACTCAAGCTGTGGATCTCCCGTTCTACCACATCCCAAAGGTGTTCTGTTGGACCAGGGAAGGCCACTGAAGAACACTGAGCTCATTGTCATGTTCATAAAAGCAGTTTTGAGACGACTTCTGCTTTGTGACATGGTGCTGGAAGTAGCCATTAGAAGATGGGTACATTGTGGCCATGAAGGGATGCACATGGTCAGCAACAATACTCAAATAGGCTGGGGTAGGTAAGCAATGATTGATAGCATAGTGAAGATGTTACTAACAAGCCCAAAGTTTTGCCAAGAAAACATCCCCCACAACATCACACCACCTGAGATGGTGTGCGGGTGTTCCTAATAAAGAGTTCTGTGGGTGTACTGTACTCTTTATTCTCACTCATTTACTGCAGTCAAACCCTTGAGAGTTGCCTTTATTATTTTGACTGAAAAGAAGAAGTTGAACATTGTTGGAAAAGTACTCGAAAGTTTGAAAAGTTATTAAATCTAACAGTCGAGTGTTGAAAGAAAAGAAACCTCGCCAATAAAACTGATTTGACAGGGTTGATTTGACACTGTGTCATACGAGCATATGAGCTCCATCATATTAGCATCAATTATCATTTTGGAAAGGCATTTGTAGAGACGGGCTGTTCTGTGTAAAAGGACCCATAGGGACCCATATGTGGAGTTCATCAGAGCATATCACACAGCTAAGAGTCTTTATATATATATCACACTGGTGGCACATGAAAGCTAAGAGTCTTTATTTTTGAGAAATTAAGTGAGAAATACATTTCTCAACCATCTTCCATCATAAGATGGAGGAACATGCGAATCATCTACAGAAATCTGATTTCGCTCTAGGCAATGCGGAAGACACTCACAAATGTAATAACTTTTTCTTTGTTAATTAAGATTAGAAAAAATATGATAACCATCTTATTATCTTAGTTTAATGTCATTTCAATGCATTATAGACCTTTTCTTAATAACAAGCATAACAAAAAAAACAATCGCTATTATGCTGATGTGCTGATGTGCTGATGTGCCTACGCTAACAAGTGCCAACATAGAAACACACCGTTCCAAAGTCCAGCGCGCTTCAGGAAAGTTTAGGATCCGAGAGTTTCTGTCATGGTCTGATAATGAAGCATTGTTCTTTTTTATCTGATGACTTGTGACTGCCGTTGAGAAGGATGACATCATGTTCCACACTTCTACAGAAAGAACATTGGAAGGATTCATCTTCATCATTAAAATAGTTCTCTGACACTTATGGAGTGCGGAGGCTTCTGAGGGGCAGGGTGTCAGAGTAGATTGGGTCTCTGTGTCATGTGACATCGGCCTACCGGTACTAGGATTTAGGTTTTTTAATGATTCGATATTTTTTGTGGTAAACATGTTGTCTTTTTTTGTATAATGAAGAGTATAGGCCGATTTATGTTTCTTGTGTTTTGTGAGTTTTTATAAATGTCCTTTTCCATCTCAGTTTTAATGTCGTATACAGCACCCTGCCTAAGTCACGGCACAGTAAAGATGTTTTTCTTCTTTTGGCTCTACACTCAAAACGTTTGGATTTGAAATCCAACAGTTACTACGAGGTGAAGGTATATATAGATTTCACCTTTCAGAAATGACAACATGTTTATGGACAGTGCCCCTGTCTCAGGGTACCTGAAAGTGATGGGACAGATTCATCACATGTCCAAATTAAGCTCTCATGTTTAGTATTTGGTTGACAATCTTTTGCGTGCAATACCTGCCTGTAGTCTGTGACCCATCGACCCACCAGACGCTGGGTATCTTCTCTGGTGATGCTCTGCCAGGCCTGTACTGTAACCATGGTGATGCTCTGCCAGGCCTGTACTGTAACCATGGTGATGCTCTGCCAGGCCTGTACTGTAACCATGGTGATGCTCTGCCAGGCCTGTACTGTAACCATGGTGATGCTCTGCCAGGCCTCCTGTACTGCGGCCATCTACAGTTGTTGTTGTTGTTGTTGTTGTTGTTGTTGTTGTCGGTTGTGAGGTATCTCTGTAAACCTCCCAAGGCACCAATGAAACAGACTCAAGTGGTTTGCTCACAGTCGCCCTGCAACTCAAGTTGCTCTGACTGAGGATGACAGATTCAGATCCAATTATGCGTTTCTGTGGGGGGACCCAGTTAGTCATCGTTACTGTGACTGTCATTCTGCTCCCAGATGGAAATCCACTTCACTGAACACTCAACAACCAAAAGAGATGTTTTATAATCCAGTAGGCCGGTGTGTTTAGAAGGTTCATGCTGACATTGCAACGGTGGTTCTACCTCAAAGCCGCTGTTGTGACTGACACAGGTTGTGCAGACGTGTGCAGCGCTGCCAGCAGAGCAGCCCACAGCAGCTGTGAGGATGTCTGAATGTCTGAGAGCAGAACGGTTCGTTCGCCTTATCATTCTGCCTCAGGCCGATCAGACAGATTGACGAAACCTAAATTCATTCTAGCAGCTCATGAATTACAGAGATGAAGTGTAACAAACTGTATCTTAACAAACTGGTTAGGCTAAAGCCTGAATTCCCAAGCTGTGTAACCTAAAAATAAGGAAATTAACAAGAAACAATGCGGGGGGGGGTCGGGCTGTGGCGGTGATTCATCGCTGTGCAGATGTGATTTGCGATGCATTTATTCACGCTGTGGAAAGTAGGGCTGCTCGGATATAATCAAAACCCATCATGCCCACTCACTAATCACAACTCAGGGGTGGGCGCGCTTTCATTACAACATGCTGTTCCTCTGGAGTTCTGAACCAACCTAGCCTGGATCTGGATGCTGCTGACGACCAGAGTCAACCTGGGATTATGGGATTATATAATATATCAACATCGCCCAATAATAATAATAATAATAATAACTTTATTTGTATAGCGCTTTTCCTGCAACCGTTGCAGCTCAAAGTGCTTTAATCGTTATATAATCTTAATTAAATTGTTTTGTAATTTAAATGCAATATTAAAAGGATGGATTTTTATCATCTTAATTTAATTATTTAGTCATTTAAAGGCAATATTAAAAAGATGGGTTTTTAGTCGTGACTTGAACATAATGTGCTGAGGTTGCATCCCTAATGTAAACTGGCAGTGAGACACAATCTGGAGCATAAAATGAGAATGCAGCCTCACCAAATCTAGTGTAATTAACACCAGAACAGCCAGTTAGTGAATAAAGAAAAATGTTATATCTTTGCACTCGATCAAATTTCAGGACCCTCCTTTCATGACTTGTCCTAGATATGTGCGTTCTACCACCCAGTATCCTTACATTTTCAACATCACATCAGGATAAGCTAGTATGAAGCTATTGCAGTTTTTCTGTGTAGGAGGCAGGCTAATTTACAAGCAGCCAACTAGTGGTCGTTGTGTGTAAATAGCAGCTTGAGCATTGTAAAGATTCCATATTCATTAACTCACAGCAATATCTTCCTCAGTTGATTCCACGCAGCAGTAGGATAGATGGAGTTTCTGCTCTGGCACACGTGAATGAAATGAGCTTTCATGAACCAATAAAACCTGTTTACACACCATGTGCAACGACGAGAATAAAACGAATTATATTTTCACAGTTTTACTGCCAGTATCCAACAACTCATTTATAGATGCCTTAACTTGCCAACGGTATTTGACTGTCTGTATTTGACTGTCTGTATTTGACTGTCTGTATTTGACTGTCTGGATTTGACTGTCTGGATTTGACTGTCTGGATTTGACTGTCTGGATTTGACTGTCTGGATTTGACTCTATCCTTGGCTACAAATGTGCACTGACTGTGCTTTTGTATTCATTTGTATATAAACCCCTCAAAAAAAGTTCGGAAACGTTATTTTGGTTGATTATTCCTCCCCTTTAATAATACCAGTTGGTATTGTATTTTATATGGTTGGAAAGCCTGATTAGTCACCTTTAACGAGGTACAACTTGTAAGGATCATGCATTCGTGGAATGAGCAACACAGCTAAACGTGTGGGTAGAGGCCCAAAAATATTTGCTATGTGGATGTTCATGGTCATAATTATGACGTTTTTAATGAGAACAACTTTTCTATGCAGCCTCAACTCCACTGAAACCCAACAACCCTCATACTCATGTCTCACATGAAAACCCCTAAATGTATTCTGTGATCATGTTGTATTATTAAAGCCAGCTCACCCATATTCCTGTCAGATTGTGCTAAATCATTTCCACAGCTTCTCTGCGCTGAGAGAATGCGTGATGACGCTGTGATAGGAGACAGGAGTCGGTCCTTTTGCTTCGTCCTCAGTCAGATAACCTGATATTTAAACTACTACACTCTTCATCTCTGTAATTCATGAGCTGCTATAATGAACTAGATGTTTCCATCTATTCAATAAGGCTGATGAGACAAACCGTTAGTTTTCTAATATCCTCCACAGCTCTTATCACCAACGTGTGTCTGTCTGCAGCAGCGACATCACTGTAGGTAGACCACCACTGTGATGGTGGCGTGGACCTATTAAACACTAGAACAGCCGTGCCTTTTTACCTACTATAAGAGCCGCCTCGCCCCTCTTTACAATGCTAAGCTGCTACTTACACACAACAACCACTAGTTGGCCGCTTGTAAATTAGCCTCCTCCCTACACATAAAAACTGCAAAATAGCTTCATACTAGCTTATCCTGATGTGATGTTGAAAATGTAAGGATACTGGGTGGTAGAACGCACATATCTAGGACAAGTCATGAAAGGAGGGTCCTGAAATGTTATCGAGTGCAAAGATATAACCCTATATACCCTATACCCTAATATATCCCTTCTTGTGTTTTTTGTTTTGTTTTTTTCTTTCCTAGCACCAGGGGAGCCACCCCTCCTAAATGTCGTTGTTTGGTACCTGTACTGTAGCAATGACAATAAAGACCATTCATTCATTCATTCATTCATAACAATGTTCTTTATTCACTAACTGGCTGTTCTAGTGTTAAACCCTGGCCCACTGTAGATGTTATATTTATGAATGTCCTTTTAATAATTCAAATACTCCCAAAACACACTGACCTCTACTCCTCTCAGAACAAATCTGAGATACTGTACCAGTCGTATCTGTAGATAGATACTGTGTTCTGTGTTCTGCAGACTTGAATATCCCCAAAATATGAAGCGCTGCTTACTACGGGCAGACTTCCTCCCATGTCTAATCAACACACCTGACTGCTGCTGTGAGAGGCAGATAGATGTGTGTGTAGATGTGTGTGTATATGTGTGTGTAGATGTGTTGTGTGTAGCTAAACAATGAGAGCTCTTCTTCCTGTTTCATTTGCGGTTCTCTGCACAAATGGAAAAGGGTGATAGGTGTCTGCCGGCTGCAAAATGTGTGAATTGATTAATTTATCACAGAAACAGGAAAAGACACGTCTGCACGTTGGTTGTTTTGAGACCAGACGCATATATATATATATATATATATATCTTTATGTGATTCTTGAGGTAATGGGTTTCATATCAAGTTCTCTTAATGGGCACCAAGCAACAACCCAATATCTCCTCTCATAGCGTTTGTTGTAGTCACCACGGATATGTTCTTGCAGTCTTTGAACATGAATAAGTGCGAGTCGGCTTTAAAAATGCAACTATGGATTAAAGAATACAGTGAGGAATTGTGGTTATGGATTTTGTATTTCTGTGGAATTTAAACTAGATAGAAAAGTAGCCTGATAGAACATGAGAAGACGGCTGTGACGTCAGTGTAATTCCCTCTTCACTTCCCCCCACCTATTTGTTAACAACGGTCAGGGTGCAGAGTCTCTTAAAGACCCACTCCAGGGTTTAATCCCTTATTTGGGTGGGGTGAAAAAACAGATTAAAATACATTGTTGTACTTGTTCCTTGTTTTAATGAATTTGTCCTTTTCCAAATTGAATCAACAACTCATAAGCTACTCTTCATGTATGTCCAAGCTGCCTATTGTTAATTCAGAATGAAAATAATACATGAATTACAGTAATACAAATGACAATATACAGTTAATATCAGCTCATATGAATGAGCTGCTTTCACAACAAGACTATCCATTGTAATTGCTTTGTAGGCGCCCCTGGTGGTTGTTTTGCAGAGGTGAAATACCTCAAATAAAATGTGAGACATGCCAGATGACAGCCAATCTCAGAGGTAGTGCATTCTCCCTGTTTTGAGAACAGTCTTTTTCTCCGTCTTTTTTTCACACTGTTAACCTTGCAAGGGGAAATGAGACAACAGATTAAGAAAATACATTCTCTAAACAATACTTTTGCCAAATTGTTTGAATGGTTGTGGATTGTGTTTCCTGTCTTACAGGAAGTGCCGGGACATCTGTCCTCTTTAATGAGAACGGGGACGCTCCAGGGCGCTACGACATCTTCCAGTACCAGATCAACAACAGGTCCACAGCAGAGTACAAGGTCATAGGTCACTGGACGGACCAGCTACATCTGAACGTAAGGACTCGTCACTAGTGGAACATAGTTTCTTCCCTCAGCTTTGTCTGTGCCAAAATAGTGGATGGAAGTGTTCTGCCTGTAGTGACTTTTGCTGTGATATGATTGGACAATTTCTATTTTGGGGCGCGGCTTAGCGATAGGTCTATTCCAATGACAGAGAGATAATTCCTCATGGGAATGCCACTCAGAATGCCAAACTATTAGATACCTTGTAACTAACTTACCATTATTAACAGAGAAGATCATTCAGAGACATTGAATAGAAGCTTTAGTTGATGGTAAAGATGAGATCGGGGTTGATGTAGGTAGTGACAATTATGATATTGATGATGATGATGATGATGATGATGATAAGAATCATGATAATGAGGGACATAAAGAATGCTCTTTGTCTTCTCTCAGTCAATGCCTCCCAGTAAACAAAGAGTCCAAAAGACGTCCCCAGGGAAGCCAGAATGTGGGTTCAGATGACGTCTTTAGGACTACAGAAGGTTCTTACGGACTACAGAAGACGATTCTGACGATCCTGACGATTCTGTAGTCCATAAGACGTCCTAAAGACGTCACCTGGACGTCCTAGAAAGACGTCATCTGAACCCACATTCTGGCTTCTCTGAGGACGTCTTCTGGACTCTTTGTTTACTGGGCTGTATTCAAGATTAACCCAATGACCTCCCCCTCCCCCCTCAGACGGAGGCCATGCGGTGGGCCAGCAGCGACCCCTCCCTGCCCTCCTCCGTGTGCAGCCAGCCCTGCCGGCCGGGCGAGAGGAAGAAGGTGGTGAAGGGCGTGCCGTGCTGCTGGCACTGCGAGCGCTGCGACGGCTACCACTTCCAGGCCAGCGAGGTCGTCTGCGAGCTCTGCCCCTACGAGCAGCGGCCGGACCGCAACCGCACGGGCTGCCAGCCCATCCCCATCATCCGGCTGCAGTGGGCGTCCCTGTGGGCGGCCATGCCCGTCTTCCTCTCCGTCCTGGGCATCCTGGCCACCACCTTCGTCATCGTCACCTTCGTGCGGCACCACGACACGCCCATCGTCCGCGCCTCGGGCCGGGAGATGAGCTACGTGCTGCTGACGGGCATCTTCCTGTGCTACGCCATCACCTTCCCCATGATCGCCGCCCCCGACGTGGCCGTCTGCTCGCTGCGGCGCATCTTCCTGGGCCTGGGGATGTGCTTCAGCTACGCGGCGCTGCTGACCAAGACCAACCGCATCCACCGCATCTTCGAGCAGGGGAAGACGGCGGTGACGGCGCCGCGGTTCATCTCCCCGGCCTCGCAGCTGGCCATCACCTTCAGCCTGATCTCGGTGCAGCTGCTGGGCGTGTTGGTGTGGTTCGCCACCGACCCGCCGCACACGGTGGTGGATTACGGCGAGCAGCGCACGCAGAACCCCCGGAGCGCGCGCGGGGTGCTCAAGTGCGACATCTCGGACCTGTCGCTCATCTGCTCGCTGGGCTACAGCATCCTGCTGATGGTCACATGCACTGTTTACGCCATCAAGACGCGGGGCGTCCCGGAGACGTTCAACGAGGCCAAGCCGATCGGGTTTACTATGTACACCACCTGCATCATCTGGCTGGCGTTTATACCCATCTTCTTTGGGACGGCGCAGTCGGCAGAAAGGGTGAGTGTGTTATTATTATTTGTACCTACGTTCGTCGTTGCGTATGTGTATGGCTGTGCTGGACTCTTGGTCAGTGTTTAGAAGGTTATTGGTTGAGCGACGGTATCGCAGAGGTACTGTGATAGTCCAGGATATTTTTACCTGAAGAACAACAGACGGCGCAGGCGCCAGACTAGACTAGATGATCGTGAGTGAAGATATTATCAAAGCGTACGGGTGATCGACAGGCGCGTACACTTTGATAATATCTTCACTCCACGATCATCTAGTCTGGTCTCGCGCCTGCGCCGTCTGTTGTTCTTCCTGCACACAGGTAAACATATCCGGGATCTAGCAGCGTCGTCGTTGTGTGTCTGTCAATCTACAACCTGTAGGTCTACCCCCTGTCTGTAGGTCTACCCCCCTGTCTGTAGGTCTACCCCCTGTCTGTCAATCTACAACCTGTCTGTAGGTCTACCCCCTGTCTGTCAATCTACAACCTGTCTGTAGGTCTACCCCCTGTCTGTCAATCTACAACCTGTCTGTAGGTCTACCCCCCTGTCTGTAGGTCTACCCCCTGTCTGTAGGTCTACCCCCCTGTCTGTAGGTCTACCCCCCTATCTGTCAGTCTGCAACCTGTCTGTAGGTCTACCCCCTGTCTGTAGGTCTACCCCCTATCTGTCAATCTACAACCTGTCTGTAGGTCTACCCCCTATCTGTCAATCTACAACCTGTCTGTAGGTCTACCCC
>NC_137684.1:31861473-31883973 GCF_963989245.1 Nansenia antarctica | reverse complement strand
GGCTGCAACGTACGTACAGCAGACAAACGCTACACAGCAGAAAGTGGGTCGTTACACACCTGTAGGCAGGTGGAGGTAGCAGGTGGAGGTGTGGGCTCATACAAGTGCATCACTATATCAAATGCTCCTCTCAAGGGAGAAGACTGAATGGGAGAATCCTATTCCCCACGTTCATCCCAAACCGTGCTCTGATGCTGATCCTCTCCTCTCTCTGACGCTGCCATCACACCAGGCGCGGGGGGTAACAGAGTGCGGGGGGGTGTATGGGGCTAGATGTCACTGAGCTCCATGGCCCAGATTCCTGGCTGACCCAGAAGCCAGGGTGATCGGTCCTGGGTTCTTGCCTTTTGAAACCCCGACACTTATCACACTATCACTCTTTTTATAGATCTAAGGAGGTTGCTGAACTAGTTCAAACTAGCAGGGCTTTGCCACCAGCTTTGAGTTGTGGAGTCCAACTGGAGACCAACTACAACATATTCTGCTGCCAACAAGTTTCAATTAAAAGATACCCGAGGGCACTTAATTCTCAGGATTTCAGGCAGAGATAATAACATGGATAGATAGATAGATAGATAGATAGATAGATGGATAGATAGATAAATAGATAATAACATGGATAGATTTCTATAACAACATGGATAGATTCCTTTGAAACATTTCTACATGAACGGCTTCATGTTTACCCAACTGTGAGGTTGACCTTGAAGTGTGTGAATCAGTGTCTGTAATAAAGATGTCGTTGTCCCTCCCAGTATAGATCATTCTAGATGTGGTCTCCCAGAGGCTCGCTAAATGGCTTCATGCTTGAATGTCCATCGTGCATTTTCCTAACGACACCTTTGATGTGTGATGGAATTGGCTTCCTACAATAGAGATGTTTGGACTCGAGGGAGCCTTGCCATCTGTTGTCTGTGAGTTCTTCTTTATTCTCTATGACGCTCTGTAGTAAAACATACAGACATGGATGGCTAGCTCCCCTGTGAGGATCCTCTCTGTCAGGTTACCACTCAGAGAGAGATATTAGCTGTGCTCAAAAATTCTCAGGCTGTTGCCATGACTACTCAGGTGGTCTCCGAGCAGCGGTGTTGTTGTGTCGGCATGTGGGTGTTTGTGTCAGCGGTTTCTTTGGTTTGCAACAGGCGCTAAGGTGCTATGGTAGTGTAACATGACATGAGCTGGTGTGGCCAGGTTGAGCCCAGCGTGTGGGGGTGGGGGGGTGGACATGTGGTTGGGGTTACCTTGTCTGCTTTGTCTGTGGTTAGACTCAGTGGTCTAGTCTAGTGTTTTCTAGTGAGTATACTGTGATTTTTCCCTCCCAGCCTCATATCGTTAAATTTCGGAACGCCATAAAAATAAATCTGCGCTCCCTGTCTAACGTTATATATGTAACATTACATGTTATAAGGCTGATCTGTGCATGGTAGTGCTGCATTTTGACATATTTCATGTCGCATCTCCCCCCTTTGATGGTATATGACGCTATAGTCAGTCCCAATGGTCAGAAATTCAAGTGCTTTGTAAAACAGACGGGGTGAATTTTATGAATGAAAGTGTGAAAGTTCTGTCACACAACGCTGTTATGTATCCTCACACATGTTTAAGTGGGTATACGGAAATCCTTGGCCTTTCCTAGTGGAGATACGGTGTAGTCCTGCGTATTACGTAGGCTAGGTCACTGTCTGGATGGGTTTGCTGTGGTTATACTCTATGAAGGTCCCACAGTAATGTAGCCTACTGTGAGTGATCCGACTGTGAGTGATCCTACTGTGAATGATCCTAATGTGAGTGATCCTACTGTGAGTGATCATGTTATGGGAACACGCTATGTATACGGTAAGCGTGCAGAGAGGAGGTCTGGTTGGTTGAAATGCTCATTAACCAAATACTACTAATACTAATACTATAACACTTTGACTGTGAGTTTGATCCAAGTTCCCCCCCAGTCTGGTCTATGCGTTGACTGTAAGTTATTTCATATAAGAGCCTCAGCTACATCTTAGAACATGGATAGATGGCTTCAGTTTACAATGACAATGAAATGCACATTAAAACCACAACCTTTGAACAAGAATGACCACCTTCAGGAACGACGTCTCTGATGTTAACTCTGTCTACAGTAACTACAGTGTCTAGGAATGACACAAGTTGCTTTTAAAAAACAGCTCAAGACTGTCCTGTATAGACTGTCTTTCTGTGTCCTGTTGATATTGTTGTACACTTGTTTGTTACTTGTTCTTATTTTCACTTGTTTGCCTATTTTAACCTGCTATTACTTTCACTCTTTTATTATGTTCTTATATGTAAAGCACTTTGTGACCCCTGGTCTGGGATAGGTGCTATAGAAATACGTTTTACTTACTTACTTACAAGTTGCTTTCTCATGGAACCACAAAGGATCCCTCGTTCCTCTAGCATCTCTTTGAAGCACTTGGGCCTTACTGATCGGTCACTCTTCCTCTCTCTCCCCCTCCTCTTCCTCTCTCTCTCACCCTCCTCTTCCTCTCTCTCCCCCTCCTCGTCCTCTCTCCCTCTCTCCCCCTCCTCTCCCTCTCTCCCCCTCTTCCTCTCTCTCCCCCTCCTCTTCCTCTCTCCCCCTCCTCTCTCCCCCTCCTCTTCCTCTCTCCCCCTCCTCTTCCTCTCTCTCCCCCTCTTCCTCTCTCCCACTCCTCTTCCTCTCTCCCCCTCCTCTTCCTCTCTCCCCCTCCTCTTCCTCTCTCTCCCTCCTCTTCCGTCCTCTCTCCCCGTCCTCTCTCTCCCTCCTCTCCCTCTCCCCCCCCTCCTCGTCCTCTCTCTTTCCTCCTCCTCTTCCTCTCTCTCCCCCTCCTCTTCCTCTCTCTCCCTCCTCTTCCTCTCTCCCCCTCCTCTTCCTCTCTCTCCCTCCTCTTCCTCTCACCCCCTCCTCTTCCTCTCTCTCCCCCTCCTCGTTCTCTCTCTCCCCCTCCTCTTCCTCTCTCTCCCCCTCTTCCTCTCTCCCCCTCCTCTTCCTCTCTCTCCCTCCTCTTCCTCTCTCTCCCCCTCCTCTTCCTCTCTCTCCCTCCTCTTCCTCTCTCCCCCTCCTCTTCCTCTCTCTCCCCCTCTCTCTCTCCCCCTCCTCTTCCTCTCTCTCTCCCCCTCCTCTTCCTCTCTCCCCCTCCTCTTCCTCCAGATGTACATCCAGACGGCCACGCTGACCATCTCCCTCAGCCTGAGCGCGTCCGTGTCCCTGGGGATGCTCTACGTGCCCAAGGTGTACGTCATCCTGTTCCACCCGGAGCAGAACGTGCCCAAGCGCAAGCGCAGCTTCAAGGTCATCGCCACCGCCGCCACCATGACCAGCAAGCTGTCCCACCTGGCCGCCGAGAGGCCCAACGGAGAGGTGAAGACCGAGCTCTGCCAGGGCGTGGATGCCAGCGGTGAGTGGCTCCATCTGACTCCTCTATCTGACTCTATCTGACTCTATCTGACTCTATCTGACTCTTCTGTCTGTCCCAGATAGTCTCACAGAGAGAGACCAGATAGTCTCACAGAGAGACAGAGAGAGACCAGATAGTCTCACAGAGAGAGACCAGATAGTCTCACAGAGAGAGACCAGGTCTTATTAAAGTGTGGTTGGGGTGGGAGGACGACTGTGTATAGGCTGAATCCTTCCTTGAGATCAGTATGAAAACTTTCATTTTGTTGGTAGTTCATTAGACTTGTATTTGGCGTTTTGCTGAAAATGCTGAATCACTGTAACTGTAAATGTACACATAATTATCTCTGTGCTTGTTGATAAGATAAATGAAGCTCTCATCTGAATCATCTGAGAATGGAACAAATCCATCTCAGTTTCGTCTGGACAGGTTTATGATTTGATGCAGCAAATCTTCGTTTGTTTACCTGTCAGATGTGTGCTGACGGCTTTTCTACCAATTTAATACATAACTCATTATTTATTTATTTTACAAATGCAGAATTTCATAACATTTCTCAACACAAGCTTGTGAACGAAATCGTGATTGATCTCACACACAAATGACAATGGTCGGCTAGAAAACAATATTCTAGATGTCTAACTACTGTGTTTTGATGGAAGGATTTTATTGTAGATAAGCAAAACAGTCTCTCCCTTCTCTTCTTTGTCTAGTGCCGACAACCAAAACAACGTATGTCAGCTACACCAACCATGCCATCTGAAGAGAGAGAAGCTCTGAGCTGAGGACGACCAGGGGGTTCTACATGCAGACCTGGAGATCTCAGACCAGAGATACTTCACACAAACAACAGACATTGACATTGCTGCTCAGTGTCCAAAAAGGAGGGTGGCAGATGAATGAATCTGTCTGTGTCGGGCCTCCTGCAAGCAGAGGAAACCAAGCTGATGGTCACTAAACAAACCAAGAGACACAAAAGAGGTTTGTGATCAAAAAGGGGGAAAACCAATTTTAAGAGATTCTTGTTGGGGTCAGCCATGTTAGGTGTTATTCTGATTGTACGTTTTCTGTGGTTCTGTGGTGAAGATTTCTGATTCTTGTCTCATCTCGTCTGACGTGTTTATGAGATGAGCGTGTCTCTGCGTCGGCTAACTCACGTTCAGCCTCCAATTGTGAGTTCTGTAAATGCCATGGTTTCAGCATGCCAAATTTTATACAAATACTTTATTTATAATAAAGGAATGTTTTGCAAATGGTTGGATGTGTGTTTAAGGTTCAAGTCTATAAGAAGGTAACATGTCAGAATAGGATTAATGGAATTACACAATCATCTCTAAAAATGTTTATTCCCTCTATACTATATGTTTAATTGTGTTACTTTGACCTTCATTGTGCCTCACTGAAGAGAAACCATTCTGGCAAGTAGGCTAATAACGTACAATATTTATGAAGTGTCAAAACAGCATATGAAATCCAGCCCTATTAACCTTATGCTCTTAAAGGAAAACAAACAGCTCTGTTTCCCCAGAGACAGACTGACAGACTGACATGTCAGAAGTCTGACTTCATACAAGCTACTGTCCTGTAAAACCTCCATTCAACAGGAAACATGTTGTCAATGTTCACGAGATCAACAGCTTATGTTTTAATGCACAAGAGCAAAGCAGCCTGTCAGATTGTACTGATGAAGAGGAGGGTATGTATGCACACCAACCTGATCTGCTTTAGCAGCTCCTTAATATAACAATAATATAACATATATATATATATAATATAACAACACCTCTGAATGATAACCAGGTTTATGGTTTAACCAGGTGAGAGAGAAGACAACGTGAACCGGACAGATTCAGATTGCAGTTTAAAACACCACCAAGATGTTCAATAGTAGGTAGTAGCCTATAATAGTATACCAGAACAGTGCCTTGCAAAAGTATTCAGACACTTTGTTATAATTTGCCATCAATCCACACACAATACACCATAATATTTGTTTTATTTCAGTAAATGTATTACAGTAAAGACATTAAAATTGAAATACAGAAATACCTCATGTAAGTATTCAGACCCTTTGCTATGATACTCTTAAAATGAGCTAAAATGCTAAAATGTCATCAATGGCTCAATAAGTTGAATTGAGTCCATCTTAATGCAGGGATAATAGTTCATGTGAGTTTGGAATTAATATCTTTGTTTTATAGGGTCTCTGCATAGGAATCAATTACACACAATTGCCATTCTGGGGTGTTATGTCTGGATGGATTGATGGCAAATTCTTAATTTGATCCATTTTAAATTGAGTCTATAACACAACAAGATGTGGAACAAGTGAAGAGGTCTGAATACCGTCCCTAGGCCCTGCACACAGAGCTGCGTATCATATAACTGAACGAGGACCTTGGTGACGGTACTATGACAGGTGCTTGGGGACATTGCCTCCGCCCAGTAAATTGGGTGGGTGATGCTGATTTAATTGGATTCTACAACACCAGCGGAGAAAGAAGAAGAAAAACCCCACAGTGAATGTTCTAGCATGTTCCTCTCTAGGAATGTGAGAACCAGCCAAGAAAATCAATAAACACGATGGAACAGGGGAGCAGGCCCGATCAATACAGTGAAAACTCCTGAAGCGTATAATGAATACTGTATATGGAACAAAGGAGAGAGGACAAGTTGAGCGTTTGAGTGATGAACCCCTTGGAAATGGAAGTGTTTCTGTCCCTAGTTGATGATCTAATTTCACTCCTCTGTAGTTGGGGAGAACACAAGAGCTTCTCCTCAGGAACAAATGAAAATACATTAATCAGAATCTCTCTCTCTGTTTTGTATATATCTTTTTAATATCTGGACCCACACATTCTTACTTCCATCCAACTTGGTAATTCATTTTATATTGTCCACAAATCCCAGTAAACAAAGAGTCCAAAAGACGTCCTCAGGGAAGCCGGAATGTGGGTTCAGATGACGTCTTTCTAGGATGTCCAGAGGACGCCACCTGGACATCCTAGAAAGACGTCATCTGAACCCACATTCCGGCTTCCCTGAGGACGTCTTTTGGACTCTTTGTTTACTGGGGGGCAGCAACATCATATGAACTAAACAAGTCCACTACTGCCCTGCTTCCTGTGACATTTTCAAAAGGTGTTGAAACTGTTGAAACCGCACTGCTGTACCGTGTCAACGGCAAACACCACCACTCTGCTAGGTGTACTGGCTATGTCGACCTTGGACACTCAATGTTCTTCAGCTCAACAGATAAAATGTCTTATTTCAGATTTATCTGAGGTTTGACCAACATTCGACCGGCCGACGATCCCAAGGGTGTCGTCTCTGCTTGTTAAAATAGACTGGTGTATTGATCTTTTTGGGCGACTTTGCCGCACATGGGGAGACATAAAAAGATAGAGCATGTGACACATATTCCACCTACAGTCCACCGTAACGGCACCCATCACATCTGGGTTGAGTTACTTTAGGTTTGGGCTAGACTGAGTTTGTTTGGAGCAATGGAACCAAAACAGTAAGTAAAAGAAAACTATATGTTTTGACTCGAGTCTTCTCCATGTTCAAATCTGCTTTTTGTCTCCTAAAGTACCACATCTGCCCAGACAGCTGACGACCAGGAACAAGAACAAGATAGCGGGAGGGGACCTTTCAAGTATTTGGATTCCTCCTCTCCCCAGACCCTCTCTTTACTTTACCCTCTCTCTCTGTACCTCCAGTGAGCCAGGGAGACAGGTCAGTTGTGCAGCGTACGCTTAATTGGCTCTTAGACAGACATCCTGTAAGTTTCTCTGCTACTCAGCATTGTCCCACATTCCTCTATGGGTGATCACTTAGCCAGTTATCTATGCAGGGGCTTGCAGCCACAGATATCTCTCTCTGCTTCTCTCTCTCTCTCTGTGCTTCTCTCTCTCTCTCTCTGCTTCTCTCTCTCTCTCTATATGCTTCTCTCTCTCTCTCTGCTTCTCTCTCTCTCTCTATGCCACAGATATCTCTCTCTGCTTGCAACACTCTAACAGAGAGGTTTGTCTTTAGAACAATATAATAACTGAACCTGGGAAGAAAGGAGATCGTGGTAAAGTGACGTCTAGCTAACTATCTCTGAGAGTCTGAGCTCAGGGCTGAGTTCCTACCTGCCAAGGTAATGAACATGAAATTATAATAAACAATATCAAAACCACTAATGTATCTTACCTTGTTAAACCGTCTCTCTCAGACAGATCACCATGGCTACTGATTCTGATGAGGTCTGTACCAGTGTTACTAATGGGCCTCCAGCCCCGTGGTATCATTCAGCCTCATTAGAATCAGAAATGTTTCACTTGTCAACCCGGATTGATTTTAGCACAGTGGAAGTTTATTTTTGACCTTCTGATGATTTACTGAGTTATTGAGTTATTGATTTGTGGCAAACCAGAGCCACCGTCCTGTGAAGCACAGCTCTTTCATGACTGAGCCTAAGGAGGGGGGGGGCAGGGAGGGGGGGGGGGGGGGGGGCAGGGAGGGGGGGGGGGCAGTCGCAGTAAGTGCTGGGTGGGGGGTGGGGGGGGGGCAGGGAGGGGGGGGGGGCAGTCGCAGTAAGTGCTGGGTGGGGGGTGGGGGGGGGGCAGGGAGGGGGGGGGGGCAGTCGCAGTAAGGGCTGGGAGGGGGGTGGGGGGGGGGCAGGGAGGGGGGGGGGGCAGTCGCAGTAAGGGCTGGGTGAGGGGGGGGGGGGGGGGCAGGGAGGGGAGGGGGGGGGGGGCAGGGGGGGGGCAGTCGCAGTAAGGGCTGGGAGGGGGGTGGGGGGGGGAGGGGGGGGCAGGGAGGGGGGGGGGCAGGGAGGGGGGGGGGGGGCAGGGAGGGGAGGGGGGGGGGGCAGGGAGGGGAGGGGGGGGGGGCAGTCGCAGTAAGGGCTGGGTGGGGGGGGGGGGGTGGGGCAGGGAGGGAGGGGGGCAGTCGCAGTAAGGGCAGGGAGGGGGGTGGGGGGGGGGCAGGGAGGGGGGCGGCAGGGAGGGGGGGGTAAGGGCTGCAGTTTCTCTTTGAACCGCCAAGGGATCAATAGGCTGACGGCCATCAGGCCTGTTAACTCCCAGATGGCCTCATAGCTGAACCATGACTGATAGTCTGATGCTTGGCCAGAAAATATTTGTGGCATGTGTTGCAATCGTGTGGGCAATCATAATAATGACGTTGTTCTAAGGTCTGTGTGCTCCAACGCTCCCACAAACACGCCACTGGAGTTGCATCTTGCTGTTTTGCAGGGCCATCCGTGTTTTGGGCTGCATGGCTACCTAGATGATCCAGATGCACAATATACTTCACAGAGTTCAGAGGTCCCAGGCAATTACTGGTGTGGAGATGGAGGTAACTGCCCTGGTAACTGCCCTGGTAACTGCCCCATATCCCCAGCAGCAGTGTACCATCTCATCTCTGAGATATGACGGTGGTGTTACAGCTTTGGCATGTTTGGATTCCACTGGAATTGACTCACTTATCTAAACTGCTGACAGCAGCAGGATGTTCTGAGGTACAGAAACAGAAACAGAGACGTCTTGTCAGAATCGTTGGATGGCGCTTCATCGTACAGAAGGTAAATGATCCGAAACATGTCGCCATAGCAACTAGGTGGGTTTTCAGTCACAAAATATAGAATGTTGTTGACTGGCAACAAATCACCTGCCAATCATCACAAATCACCTGCCAATCATCACAAATCACCTGCCAATCATCACAAATCACCTGCCAATCATCACAAATCACATATTACACATGTTCTCCAGGATGAAATACTTTAGAAAATGCGTTTAATCTGCTGAAGAGGAGACTTAAGGCAAAACGTCCTCAAAACAAACAACAACTGTAGAGGCCTGGCAGAGCATCACCATGGTTACAGTACAGGCCTGGCAGAGCATCACCATGGTTACAGTACAGGCCTGGCAGAGCATCACCATGGTTACAGTACAGGCCTGGCAGAGCATCACCATGGTTACAGTACAGGCCTGGCAGGGCATCACCATGGTTACAGTACAGGCCTGGCAGGGCATCACCATGGTTACAGTACAGGCCTGGCAGGGCATCACCATGGTTACAGTACAGGCCTGGCAGAGCATCACCATGGTTACAGTACAGGCCTGGCAGAGCATCACCATGGTTACAGTACAGGAGGCCTGGCAGAGCATCACCATGGTTACAGTACAGGCCTGGCAGAGCATCACCATGGTTACAGTACAGGCCTGGCAGAGCATCACCATGGTTACAGTACAGGCCTGGCAGAGCATCACCACGGTTACAGTACAGGCCTGGCAGGGCATCACCATGGTTACAGTACAGGCCTGGCAGAGCGTCACCATGATTACAGTACAGGCCTGGCAGAGCGTCACCATGGTTACAGTACAGGCCTGGCAGAGCATCACCATGGTTACAGTACAGGCCTGGCAGGGCATCACCATGGTTACAGTACAGGCCTGGCAGAGCGTCACCATGGTTACAGTACAGGCCTGGCAGAGCGTCACCATGGTTACAGTACAGGCCTGGCAGAGCATCACCATGGTTACAGTACAGGCCTGGCAGAGCATCACCATGGTTACAGTACAGGCCTGGCAGAGCATCACCATGGTTACAGTACAGGCCTGGCAGGGCATCACCATGGTTACAGTACAGGCCTGGCAGAGCATCACCATGGTTACAGTACAGGAGGCCTGGCAGGGCATCACCATGGTTACAGTACAGGCCTGGCAGGGCATCACCATGGTTACAGTACAGGCCTGGCAGAGCATCACCATGGTTACAGTACAGGAGGCCTGGCAGGGCATCACCATGGTTACAGTACAGGCCTGGCAGAGCATCACCATGGTTACAGTACAGGCCTGGCAGGGCATCACCATGGTTACAGTACAGGCCTGGCAGAGCATCACCATGGTTACAGTACAGGCCTGGCAGGGCATCACCATGGTTACAGTACAGGCCTGGCAGAGCATCACCAGAGAAGATACCCTGCGTGTGGTGGGTCGATGGGTCACAGACATCAGGCAGCTATAGGATGGTTGACCAACTACTAAACATGAGTGCTTCATTTGGACATTTGGTGAAACTGTTCCATCACTTTCGGGTACCTATGCATAAAAGTGTTGTCATTTCTGAATGGTGAAACCAACATGTACACAGATGTGAAAGGTGGACCACGTTTTTTCACATATTATGAAATTGCAGTGTGGGGAGCAGTGGCGCGTTCTGGCCTGCAGGGGGAGCCAGACTGTGGTGGAGTGGGGATGAGGGGGCTGATTGACGCAGGTGTCCTCAGTCAGACTCGTCATCCCAGACGGTGTTTTAACCTGCGTGTGTTTGTTCCCTCCAGGCAGTGGCTGGGAGTGAGACGCGGACAGACGGACGGACGGACAGCAGAGACACGCTAACGCCAAGACGTGTGGGATCAGTGTATTCTTCTTCTTCTTCTTCTTCTTCTTCTTCTTCTCCTCCCTTGTCGGTGGACTATTGTATAAACGGGCAGTGCCCAGACCCAGACCTCCGTGTCGACCTCCTCTGTGCCTGAACCTGCTACATGCAGAATGTAAGCTTTCAAATGATGTGTCATACATTGAATGAATGAATGGACTTTATTGTCATTGCTACAGTACAGGTACCAAAGAACGAAATTTAGGAGGGGTGGCTCCCCTGGTGTTAGGAAGAAAAAAAAAAACACAAGAAGGGAAGGAGCTGGTTTACATAAATTCAACTGAAACTAAGCTAGCTGGTTAACGACAAAGAACATTGCGCTAGTTAGATAGCTGCTCTGCATGTTTAGCACGTCACAACATGCTGATAGAACATGAACATGCTAAAAACACATAACTAGATGATCACAGTCCCTAAACATAAACATGTATGTATAAAGACATGGATCACCATCACTCACCTGAATACAGAGCAGAAGGTGTTACGGCAGACAGCGAGGGCTCGAGTCTTGTATCAAAAACAAGCCTAGTTTGCTCACAAATGTATTTAGAAACTAAAACTAAAACTGCTGTTTGTTGTATTGAGTGGGCTCATGCTCCAGGATGTGAGTTGGAGATGTTGGCTATCATGGTATGGTAAGTCATGAACCTCCTTCACTTATATCAGGAGCATGTCCTGAATGTGCCTATGGACCAGTAGGTAAGAATAGTGTTAATGGGTTAGTTAGTGTTGACTATGGACCAGTTGGTAAGAATAGTGTTAATGGGTTAGTTAGTGTTGACTATGGACCAGTTGGTAAGAATAGTGTTAATGGGTTAGTTAGTGTTGACTATGGACCAGTTGGTAAGAATAGTGTTAATGGGTTAGTTAGTGTTGACTATGGACCAGTTGGTAAGAATAGTGTTAATGGGTTAGTTAGTGTTGACTATGGACCAGTTGGTAAGAATAGTGTTAATGGGTTAGTTAGTGTTGACTATGGACCAGTTGGTAAGAATAGTGTTAATGGGTTAGTTAGTGTTGACTATGGACCAGTTGGTAAGAATAGTGTTAATGGGTTAGTTAGTGTTGCCTATGGACCAGTTGGTAAGAATAGTGTTAATGGGTTAGTTAGTGTTGACTATGGACCAGTTGGTAAGAATAGTGTTAATGGGTTAGTTAGTGTTGACTATGGACCAGTTGGTAAGAATAGTGTTAATGGGTTAGTTAGTGTTGACTATGGACCAGTTGGTAAGAATAGTGTTAACTGAACTATTTATACAACACCGGTTCAGCATCCCTTGGCACTGACAACATCCACTGCTGTGACTTCAGTAAGTATCTGAGTGACTTCAGTAAGTATCTGAGTGACTTCAGTAAGTATCTGAGTGACTTCAGTAAGTATCTGAGTGACTTCAGTAAGTATCTGAGTGACTTCAGTAAGTATCTGAGTGACTTCAGTAAGTATCTGAGTGACTTCAGTAAGTATCTGAGTGACTTCAGTAAGTATCTGAGTGACTTCAGTAAGTATTTTTCCATGTTCTTCGTATTTGTTTGTTTTTGTATGGGGTCTCTGATTTGCATAGGAATCAATTACACTCTGTGCAGATGAGGTTGTCATTACAAACTGAGCAAATGGAGAGGAACAGCTGAAGAACGCTAGAATGCTACCCCGAGGCCTGGGAGACTTACACACATCTACAGCTGAACGGGGGAGAAGAACAAGTGGATGGGATAATCTAATCACTCTGCTAATGGGTCTATAATATAACCAAGTGGCCAAAAAGATTCCCTTGATGAAACTAATATATAATTGTGTTTTATAATTGTGTTTCCAGTGAAACAGCAAAGAAACCAGCTGGGAATTTGTTTGTTTGCTTTTACTAAAAATCATTAAGTTTAGTACAAATCCAGCACATGCAAATGATACAAAGCAGCTTCTGCTCCATCCCTCGTGTGAAGAACAGTGGAGCTGCATCATGTTATAATAATAATAATAATAATGATAATAATAATAATAATAATAATAATAATAATAATAATAATAATGGGTATGTTATGTAATGTTATGGGCATGTTTGTCACTTGCAGGGACTGGGGAGTTTCTTAGGACCCTATAAACATCATGTCTGTGAATAACGTAATTATATTAATTCCGAAATCACAGAACTATTATCCTTGCATTAGCATTCAGATGGACTCAATTAATCTTATCGAGTGACTTATTGGAAAATGAGAATTTTAGGAGTGTCATAGTAAAGGGGGGGAATTAGATTAGATTCAACTGTATTGTCATTGCAGAGTACAGGTACCAGACAAGGAAATGCAGTTGAGCTTCTAACCAGAAGTGCAGATAGTGATATAACACATGATAGTGATGAGTGACAGGTACAGTATGGCAGGCACGGTAAGTCCAGGGGGGGGGGGGGGGGGGGGTGAATGCTTACTGAAGGCCCTGTACCTGTTTCCCTCTCAGTTTCTTGGTGTTACCTTTTCTCTTTTTACCTAATCATGTTCCATCAAAGTGGAGAGAAACAAATACAAATAAAAACATAATATTCTTCAAGCAGATCCAGGTGGTTTTACAAACACTTTACAATCCACAATCCCTCATAACAACCTTATAACCTTAACCTTAACTTATATAATCCCTCATAACAACCTTCCTTTGTTTCAAACAGAACTGGTAGTCTTGTGGCCTGCAATCATCATCAGCATAATTATATCAGTGTGTGTTTGTGTGTTATGTGAGAGAGAAGAGAGAAAGTTGGTAGGAAGGGGGTTGATGAGAAGAGAGGGGGGCTCTTATACAGAGTCACAGTTGACGCCACCTTCATGGTCACACCACAATGGGCTGCTAATTGTGAACGTAGCGAGCCCTGGAGTGTACCCAGGGTTTAAACGCTCGCATTGTTGCAACTCTTCCCGAATAATTACCAGCTGCTGATTGTCTCAATACAATAACAGCCCAAGACAGCCCAATCACTCCAGCTCATATTATTTACCAGAGTGCCACTTTACAATGTTAATGGCAGTGAATGCTGCAGTAATTGAATGCTGCAGTAATTGAAAGGTGATTCCCAGAATGAATAGAATAGAAACTCAGGGGTGCTGCTCACTAGATTCTCTTTATATAACGGCGCTAAACGTTTGATGATGAACTCACAGAACTCAGGAGATGTGTTGAGAAAAGCAATGAACTTCAGTGACAACCTAACATGTCTTAATGATAACACCTGCTCTAAATCTAACGTGTACTGCATACTGTTACATACTTGTATGTTTTGTGTTATGTCCTGTGTCTGTTTTTGTCTTGCTTCTGTCTGTCTCCCCCTTGGTGAGGTGGTGTATGTCTGTCTGTCTGTCTCCCCCTAGGTGAGGTGGTGTCTGTCTGTCTGTTTGATCCCTGTGAGTAAAGAAAAGTGTTTATATCTTTGCACTCAATCACATTTCAGGACCCTCTTTTCATGACTTTTCCTAGATATGTGCGTTCTACCACCCAGTATCCTCACATTTCCAAAATCACATCAGGATAAGCTAATATAAAGTTATTCTGTGTAGGAAGCAGGCCGATTTACAAGCGGCCAACTAGTGGTGGTTGTGTGTAAGTAGCAGCTTGAGCATTGTTAAGAGAGACATTGACCCCCGAGGCGGCGGCTCTTTTAGTAGGTAAAAAGGCACGGCTGTTTTAATGATAAACTCAGTCAGGGGAGGAATACACACGAGAGCACTTCCACTTCAAGGAAGAAATCCCCTCCGTTCACAAACAATCCCTGCCCTTCCCCAGGAACAACAACACATGAACAGCCTCAGTAACGACATCAAATGAGCAACGTGAACCCCAGCTGTTTATATGTGAAGCTTCACTGTCGGGCATGAATAATTCACCTCACAAGCAGATACACGTACTGTACGCTTCACCCACGGGCAGGAAGGAATCCTAACACAGCAGGGAGCCTCTGTTACTTCTCACCATACAGAGACAGAGACAGAGACAGAGACAGAGACAGAGACAGAGACAGATACAGAGACAGAGACAGAGAGACAGAGACAGAGAGAGACAGAGACAGAGACAGAGACAGATACAGGCATGCTTGGAAATAAGTAGGGTGATGGTCTCATGGACTGACTGGATGGATGATGTAAGTCCTACTGAACAGCCATTTAATCTGCTGAAGAGGAGAAGTAAGACAGAATGTCCTCAAAACCAACAAATTGGTAAATGGACTGCACTTATATAGCGCCTTTTTTGCTGCTCCAAAGCGTTTTACAACGGCCTCTCATTCACGGGCCGTGAATGTGTGAATGAGAGGCCGTTGTAAAGCGCTTTGGAGCAGCTTTGGAGCAGCAAAAAAGGCGCTATATAAGTGAATGGCACCGGCCCGCTCACTGGGAGCAATTTGGGGTTCAGTGTCTTGCCCAAGGACACTTCCACATGTGGCCAGCCGGAGCTCGAACCGCCGATCTGCCGACCTTGTGATCATTAGACGGCGACTCTACCTCCTGAGACACAGCATACAACAACTGAAGATGTCTGCCGTCCAGCCGTGGCGGAGCGTACCCAGAGTATGGTGGGGGCAATGGGTCAAATACTTCAGGCAGTTCACATAAAAGCTGAGAATCTTTAACCTTGTGCGTAGTCATAGTTTGATATCAGACTAAACCTTTGGAGACAAAACAACAATAAAAAGCTTCACTGTCCCATTACTTATGCAGGGCACCGAATGCAAATAGAAACATTAATTGATGATGAATCTGGAGTCCCTCAGTCTGTCAGCTCTGTCCCAGAACTTGTCAAGTTTGAGTTTCAGTAAAGATGTTGTGCCCCACAAATGATGTGTTGCCCCCTTTCTTGTGGGAATTGGTGACTTTTATTCAAACATAATGAATGAAAGGTTATGTGTAATGTGAAAAATGTGTAGTGCTTATTTGATTCATTATTCAGCTTTGCGTTAATTTGAAGGCAATCCACAGATCTGAGGTATAGGCTGAGAAGTTACTGGAGCTTGTAGAGTTTAATGTGACAGGGTCTGGTGAAAGAAAATCTTCAAGTAAGGTCATTAGTGTTCCTACTAAAGTATTTAGTGATCTTAAAACTGTTGTTTTATCGAGTGGGCTCTTCAACACTTTAACTTTCCTAATATGCTAAGATTTTTGTTACATACGAACGCACAGAGACTGATCTATCGTTCCCTCCTCGATTTCATTGTGGAGAATTTTCATTGTCAGAATGTCGCTGCATTCTAACTAGGGAAATGAATGAGCAAAATGAGGCATTACGATTAGTTTATATCATTTTATTGAGTATTTTCATTTTGACAGTCCTGAGGATGGAACACAATTGTCAATTGTATGTTGAGTATTCATTGTACATGTTTTATTTAGTCATGCATTCACATCTAGAAAATTAAATCACAATCATGAGAATTGATTTGTCATTCAAGCATATTTGCATTTAATGTGGCAGTTCAATTTTCTATTTGGCAGGTATTATGTGTTTCCAACCATGAAAAGGATAATACAATACAGCATTTTTAATTGTCATTTTCATTGTCTCACAAACAATGCCTCCACTAATGAACAGGGCAATGCAAACACGTTGATAAGGGCAATGCAAACACGTTGATAAATCATTTGCCAGTTTGAAACATGGCAGGTATATGACACCACGTTTGTCTACCCAGCATATTCTCACAATATTTAATCCTCCCAATTAAAATAATGCTGTTCTAATGTGAACAGAAGAGCGTTCAACACTGTGAACAGAGAGAGGCGTTTCAGCAGATTGGCTTTCATCTTTCAATTCACCAATATCTCTATTTTGGACAAAGGCGTCTCCTCTCAGCCCTGTCACACCAATAGAGAGGTCCTGACAGGGGATTTTAATTAAAGGGATAAACACATATTGCTCCTCTGTAAACGGGCCAATGATGGCAGTGATTGAGACACCCAAACAAGCCTGTGGTGTGATTACACCAGGCAGGCAGGCAGGCAGGCAGGCAGGCAGGCAGGCAGGCAGGCAGGCAGGCAGGCGGGCGGGCGGGCGGGCGGGCGGGCGGGCGGGCGGGCGGGCGGGCGGGCGGGCGGGCGGGCGGGCGGGCAGGCCAGGCCAGACGGATGGTGTTAGAAAACTCTGCAATTTCAGAAACCGTCTTTTGAATGAAAGAAAAAGTATTTCAAATTGGTTTAAAGTTGAATGGTTATGGTTATATATAGATATATATGTATAGTGTATGCCAATACCAATTAGCATTTTAAAACACACTACTGGTTGTTTACTGAGGTTCTTTACACGTCTGACAGACAGAGAAAACTGTAACAAGACAGAAAGTAAAACAACTAGCCTACTAGGCAGCATGCTTCTCCTCATGTTAATAATGTACAAACACAATATTTTTTACTTGAAACAAATCCAATGCCTGTATATGTAAATATGCTCTTAACATTAACATTAACATTACGACATTGCCTCTGTGGGGTGTACAGCGTGGATAGAATGAATAGCTTCAACTGGATTCCTTAACAACAACAAATGACTGTGAACATATAGCATATAGTGTAAGCCAATACCAATTAGCATTTTAAAACAAGGTATACTATATACTGTATATAGATAGATAGATAAATGGAGGAATGTTTTGAACCAATGCAACTCCAAAGGCTACCTATGACTGCTTGGGTCCTTTCTAGAAGCGTGTGTGTGCATGTCAAAGAGGCAACACCAGGACCATCCTGTCCACAGGGTACAATTAGGCCCTCTAAACCTCCGCCACATCCCACAGACGTGTCTGTGACCCGGTAATGGCGACGCTTTTACACAAGCTGGGAGCAGATGCGCTGGCTCAGGCAGGTTTAATGAGAATCCCGACAGTCAAACAATCCATAAAACAGTCCTGTATGAGTCCCATAGGCACCATCAACCGGCCCATCACAGACACACTCATACATCGCTGAGGCCAGTGTGTCTGCTGTAGCTGCCATTACACAGTGTACCCTCGGCTGAATTAGGACTCAGAGAACTCCGAGGGACGTTTAGTCTGGGGCCAGATGGAGGGGTGGTGTCTGTCTGTCGTGTGCATTATGGGTAATGACTCTCTGAGGCCAGGGTGTTGACTCTATCAAGAGTGCAGCAAACAGAGTTTATGGTCACGGCCCTGACTGGAAGGTTCTAGTGATGTGGAATTCCAATTCGTCCCCTCACCCCCTCTCCCTCTATATAATCAAATCATAATTAAATGATCTCTGACCCCTCCCACCCTGCTGACCCCTCCCACCCTGCTGACTCCTCCCACCCTGCTGACCCCTCCCACCCTGCTGACTCCTCCCACCCTGCTGACCCCTCCCACCCTGCTGGCCCCTCCCACCCTGCTGACTCCTCCCACCCTGCTGACCCCTCCCACCCTGCTGACCCCTCCCACCCTGCTGACCCCTCCCACCCTGCTGACCCCTCCCACCCTGCTGACTCCTCCCACCCTGCTGACTCCTCCCACCCTGCTGGCCCCTCCCACCCTGCTGACCCCTCCCACCCTGACCCCTCCCACCCTGCTGACCCCTCCCACCCTGCTGGCCCCTCCCACCCTGCTGACTCCTCCCACCCTGCTGACCCCTCCCACCCTGCTGACCCCTCCCACCCTGCTGACTCCTCCCACCCTGCTGACTCCTCCCACCCTGCTGACTCCTCCCACCCTGCTGACCCCTCCCACCCTGCTGACTCCTCCCACCCTGCTGACCCCTCCCACCCTGCTGACCCCCCCACCCTGCTGACCCCTCCCACCCTGCTGACCCCTCCCACCCTGCTGACCCCTCCCACCCTCCTGACCCCTCCCACCCTGCTGACCCCTCCCACCCTGCTGACCCCTCCCACCCTCCTGACCCCTCCCACCCTGCTGACTCCTCCCACCCTGCTGACCCCTCCCACCCTGCTGACCCCTCCCACCCTGCTGACTCCTCCCACCCTGCTGACCCCTCCCACCCTGCTGACCCCTCCCACCCTGCTGACTCCTCCCACCCTGCTGACTCCTCCCACCCTGCTGACTCCTCCCACCCTGCTGACTCCTCCCACCCTGCTGACCCCTCCCACCCTGCTGACTCCTCCCACCCTGCTGACCCCTCCCACCCTGACTCCTCCCACCCTGCTGACCCCTCCCACCCTGCTGACCCCTCTCACCCTGCTGACCCCTCCCACCCTGCTGACTCCTCCCACCCTGCTGACCCTTCCCACCCTGCTGACCCCTCCCACCCTGCTGACCCTTCCCACCCTGCTGACTCCTCCCACCCTGCTGACCCCTCCCACCCTGCTGACTCCTCCCACCCTGCTGACCCCTCCCACCCTGCTGACTCCTCCCACCCTGCTGACCCCTCCCACCCTGACCCCTCCCACCCTGCGGACTCCTCCCACCCTGCTGACTCCTCCCACCCTGCTGACCCCTCCCACCCTGCTGACTCCTCCCACCCTGCTGACCCTTCCCACCCTGCTGACCCCTCCCACCCTGCTGACTCCTCCCACCCTGCTGACTCCTCCCACCCTGACCCCTCCCACCCTGCGGACTCCTCCCACCCTGCTGACTCCTCCCACCCTGCTGACCCCTCCCACCCTGCTGACTCCTCCCACCCTGCTGACCCCTCCCACCCTGCTGACCCCTCCCACCCTGCTGACTCCTCCCACCCTGCTGACCCCTCCCACCCTGCTGACCCCTCCCACCCTGCTGACTCCTCCCACCCTGCTGACCCCTCCCACCCTGCTGACCCCTCCCACCCTGCTGACCCTTCCCACCCTGCTGACCCCTCCCACCCTGCTGACTCCTCCCACCCTGCTGACCCTTCCCACCCTGCTGACTCCTCCCTGCTGACCCCTTTATGGGCCGGTTTCACAGACAAGGCTTAAGCCTAATCCTAGACTAAAAAACATCTTCAATGGAGATTTTACATTGAAAGTGTGATTTAGTCCAGGACTAGGCTTAAGCCTTGTCTCTGAAACCGGCCCTAGAAGTTGTAAATATTGACAATGATTTTGTCTTGTGGTTATGTGTGTACATTGTCCATTGTGATAGTCATGTGTAATGTCTGTAGCCTATGTTTGATGTATATGACACTGTTGCTGGATTGAGCTTTTCCATCTGTACCGACAACAAATTCCACCGACCTTGGTTGTGTGGTCATTAAACCATTCATTCATTCATTCATTCATAGGAGAGACCAGGGGCATTAGTACACATTTTTGCAATGAACTCTATTACTCAGACCCCACTCAACCTAGACCAGTCATATTTTCATCAAAAACAACAACCGCACAACAGTTCTAATCACTCATACCACGTACAGATCTTTATAGAGGACATTTGGATCACAGTATTGATTTCAATCGCAGATTTCTGATGTTACATTTGCCCCTGTGCCTGGCCCATACCCGTGTAGAGCTTTATTTGTACTTCACAATCCAATGGCTATCAACAGATATATACAGTATGTGTATAATTCCTACCATCTCAAAGTTAAAATCACTAGTTGTCATCATATATGACATTGTGTAACATTGTGTTGCAGTCGCCCCCGATGCTAAAGGCTATGACGAAACCTCATGTGTTAGCAAGACACAAAAACATTGCTACATATTCATCATGTCAATGTTTAGCTATTATTGGATATTAAAGCTCTGGACAATATAAAACACATACAGGTGGTGGTGAAAGTTACATTTACCCCTAATCTAACCTTGGTTGCTGCAGAATTCATATGATGCTTGTTTCACCATGCTGGGTTGGGTGGAAGGCACATTGTTGCTTGGGAAAACATTTGTATCTCTATAGCTGCTAGTCTCCTGTTTCAATAAGAATATGAATGAGTCAACAAGCTCAGCATGTGAAGTTTCTCTTAGTTTTTCAAACGTATTGTCACAAACTGTGGGAAAGTTCCTATTTTTCTGGATCCTTTTCCTGTTATTATTCCTATTGTTATTTATGAAGAATCAGCAGTTGGGTGTCTGCAGTGGCGAGGGAGAGATTACTGCTCAAATCTCAGAACATCAGAACATCAGAACATCAGAACATCAGAACATCAGAACATCAGAACGTCTGTGAACATTCTGCAATTCTGCATTCTGTGAACATTCAACATTCTGTGGCAGAGGTTGCTTACTAACATCCATGATGCACACATGATGATAAGCTGCTGATATGCTGGCGGACTGAGACTGGCAACATCCACACTAATACCCCCAGCGATTACTGTAGTCACAGTTTGTATGTTTTACAATGTTTGTGATGGCAGATAGAACACAGCAGATAGGACACAGATAGGACACAGCAGATAGGACACAGCAGATAGGACACAGCAGATAGGACACAGCAGATAGAACACAGCAGATAGGACACAGATAGAACACAGCACCAATCCTCTGAGGGGATCAGAGCCCAGCCAGCAGCCCAGGTTGAAGCCCTGCAGAAGCCTATGATACACTACCTTCAACTAGCTCATCTGCACCTGCCTACTGCTCATTTGCCAGCTGCTGCACTTTAAATGCCCTTTTTTTTATTTATAAATGTTTATTGTATTTTCTTTACCTTTTCTTTTGACTGTTTTCCCCTGCTCTTATATTCACGTACACAGACTGACTAGTTGAAAGCAAAGGATTTAAGCTGGTGTGGAAATAAAATAAAGCCCAGTCTTGCCATTAGGCAAGTGGTAGTACATATTTTCATAGGCGAAGGATTTAAGTTGGTGTGAAGATGGGAAACAATCACAGTCTCTCTTTTTAGTGTTTTCCCCTGCTTTTATATTCATTCTATGCATGTATATGTTTTTATATATGTTTTTATATTCACTTTATGTTCTTATTCCTGTTGTAAAGCACTTTGACCTGCATTTCTTGTATGAAAGGTGCTATAAATAAAGCTTTACTTACTACAGTGGAGTTGCGTCTGACTACATTACACAGACACAGTCAAGGGCTTTCCTAAAGGGGCCCTTGTGAGTAAAAGAGAGTCCCCAAAATGGGCACATTCTCCTAGCAAAACTCAGCAAATTCTTTAACGAAAAGTACAAAATAAGTGTCATTTGTGGTTAGAAAGAGCCCAATATTCTCTCTCAGGTCTTCTGACGCTGGTTTTCTCTGTGTACCACATGTACAAAAGAAGAGGTTTGGTGAGGCTGCATTCTCATGTTATGCTCCAGATTGTGTCTCACTGCCAGTTTACATTAGGGATGCAACCTCAGCACATATGTTCAAGTCAAGACTAAAAACCCATCTTTTTAATATTGCCTTTAAATGACTAAATAATTAAATGATGATTATATAATGATTGGAGCACTTTGAGCTGCAACGTTTGCAGGAAAAGCGCTATAAAAATAAAGTTAATTATTATTATCTAAATCAAACTTGAATCTAAACTGTCAGAAGACAAAACAGACTGACTGCCTGACGTGCGCATGCGCAGAGGGGACAGGAGACGTGCGCATGCGCAGAGCAGAGCGCTGCCACACCGTTCAAACTCAGCGAGGGAAACAAACAACAGCTGAACACAAAGTAAGTCCGCTGACATTCAGTCTGTTCAATGTTTCCACATGTCACTCATCTCAATGTCCTTCACATGTCTCCTAAACAACCAGTATGAGTCTGGACTGAGAATTTAGGTCCTAAGACTGATGTATGTCTGCTTGGCTGGAAGTAGCAGCGCGTTTGTTGATGTCTAGCTAACTA
>NC_137684.1:31853973-31856473 GCF_963989245.1 Nansenia antarctica | reverse complement strand
AGCAGTTGTAGCGTTGGCTTGTAAAATGTTATCAATTTAATTAGAGCAGTAGGCTATATTAATAACATTAAAAAAAACGTTGTTTTGGATGAACTTCAATTCGCTTTTTAATTAATGAGGGATTGTGGTTTGAATGACCTGGGGGTTTGGAAATACTGACAACCAACTAAGGCTTTCCTCCACACGGCCTGGGGCTGCAGCATGCCTGACATTTCCCTGGGGACAGGCTGGCATTCAGCTCCAGGGCAGAGGGTATTTACATCGGGTTCCTCTCCACACATCTGTAACACCCCCCCCCGTCCCGCCTCCCCCCCAGTTGTGTCGCTGCTCTGAGCTTCAGATGAGCAATGGGAGGAGACAGAACCCAGATTGTCCTCTTAGACGCGTGAGGACCCAGTAAACAAAGAGTCCAAAAGACGTCCTCAGGGAAGCCGGAATGTGGGTTCAGATGACGTCTTTCTAGGACGTCCAGATGACGTCTTTAGGACGTCTTATGGACTACAGAATCTGGACCCACATTCCGGCTTCCCTGAGGACGTCTTTTGGACTGTTTGTTTACTGGGGAGGATGTCCAGAAACATATGAAAGATGAGTCTCCAGTAGCCTATCCCTGTACAGATGTGCCTGTGGCCTCCTCCAATCCTGATCTTAATTGTCTTTCTGGATCCATTTCTGCCTGACTGACTGACTGAACGGTTGATTGACTGGCTGCCTCCGAGGCTGTTCTTACCCTGCCACTCAATGCAGCACTGTGGGACTTGCCCAGTTAAATAAATTCCCTCCAAATCAAACTGACAGAACAACATGGTACCTGCTGGGACTGCAGCAAACATACCTTTTCTCAGCTTCTTAAGTTCATGCTTCATTTACTGTGTTTTTCTGCTACGCTGTTTTGAAATTGCCTTTATGATTTGTTATTTTAATAATTGTTTGTACACATTAGTCTATTTCTTGAATTTGTTCTGTGTTTTAGTAATAGGCTACATTTGAATACTAAGCAAGAATACATTTGAATACTAAGCAAGAGCAGTGTTTTGAGACTTGTTTTTTGAGACCAGGGTTTGTTGGTTGTCCCCCGTGCCAGATTGAAGACCAGGGTGATGGAGCATTCCAAACCGTGGGTCCCAGGCTCTGGAATGCTCTTCCCTTGGATCTTAGATCGGCGGTCTCGGTCGAGGCTTTTAAAAAACAGCTAAAGACTGTCCTGTATAGACTGTCTTCCTGTGTCCTGTTGATATTGTTCACTTGTTGTTTGTTACTTGTTCTTATTTTCACTTGTTTGCCTATTTTAACCTGCTATGATGTTTGCTCTTTTATTATGGGATAGGTGCTATAGAAATACATTTTACTTTCTTACTTGTTTTTCTTTTCTTTTCATGTTGTGAACAGGCGGTTGGAGTCATGCCTGTCCGTGTGATCAGGGACCTGACCGACCCTGGTACCCAGGTCCCCCCCCACCTCACCAGGGTCCCCATCCCCCTCCTCAACCCCGCCTCCGACTGCAGCAACAACTCTGTGAAGGTAGGCCTCCGCCAGGGGACGATGCTACAGTCCACCTCCAATTTATTTTTATCTTTGTCCCTCTGGCATTCTCTCCTCACATCATCAGTGACTGGTTGCTCTCCTCAATTCACCTTTCTCTCTGTAACATATCTGGTTGTAGTTTAGTTTCTCTGTAACATATCTGGTTGTAGTTTCTCTCTGTAACATATCTGGTTGTAGTTTCTCTATGTAACATGGTGTAGTTTCTGTAACATCTATAGTTTCTATCTCTTTCTAGCTCACTGCTTCTCTTCTCCTCTCACTAACTCTCTATCCATGTCCTTCTCTTACACTTCCTCACAGGATCTGCAGTGGATTTCTCTTTTATTTCAAATACATGACTAAGACATGATTGCACAAGGTTCAGTCCTGTGGAATCAATTTACAGCAAACCTGCTGGATGAATAGGCCTTTTGCAGCACGTTTTCTAACATTGATCGATGTTTTGTACCATTTGTCTCTTAAGCATTTGTCCTTTTATTCTACTAGGGCAGAGTGGTGCACAAGGGCTCTTTGTTAAACATGGATGACGACTTCTACATCCTGAAGACCGTTATACAAGGTACTATTCACTATTTACTCCCTCAAAACCTGCCACATCTGTGGCATCGTGCTGTGTGATAAAACTGCACATTTCAGAGAGGCCTTTGTTCGAGTGAAATCTGTAAAAATCAGTTTCCAATTTTTTAAAAAGGAATTCCAAACCCTGGTATTGGGTCATGTAGCTGGCTGTGTGTGTCTCAGCTGGCTGGGCTGTCTGACTCCCTCTGTAAGACATTAAGCCAGAGTGGTTTTATATGTTTATATATTTATATTCTTGTCGAAAAGGGACATGTCTTCTTTGTTGTGATGTTCTATGTGACGCTGAATCTCTGCAGTATGACAAAGCGCTGCTGATCCTGACAGGGTTATCTTACTTAGGCCTGGTTATGCTTAAAATCCATTGAAATATACTGCC
>NC_137684.1:31799323-31851823 GCF_963989245.1 Nansenia antarctica | reverse complement strand
CCACCATTCTCAGCTGAGCACCAAACACACACACACACAACAACCCGAGAGAGAAGGACCCGCCCCCTCCAGCCAGCCTATAGGCTAACAAAGGGGGCGGGTCCTTCTCTCCCTCGGCAGTGCCGCGCGTGCACGAGTGTGTGTGTGTCCGGTGCCCAGCTGAAAATGGTGGCCCGAAGCGGAAAGCCTTAACTTTATCGCACAATAACAAGGATAACAAACGAAACGGACAACATTTACACCTAAGATGGAGACAAACTTCAGCGATATGATCTAACCAGCCGGTTTTCAGGACGACATACAGACCCGTATGAGCTTACAGGGGCTATCCCCTAAGTATGATTTGACAGGCAGCTAAACGAAATGCCTTCCCAACCAGCGAGACCTGGGGGTGTTCTATCAACGTCGCCAAAGGAAAACCTAGGCCTACTTCGCCAAGTCCCGCGAGACTCTTAAAAAGATCCAGGCATATCTTGATAGATCTCGCGAGACTTGTCAAAACAAGCCCAGACTTTCCTCCAGCGACATCGATGGAACACCCCCCTGGTTATAGAAATGACGTTGTTTTATTGATAAAAATAAAAAAAAGGGTAAAACTGGAAAGAGAAAATAGAAAACTCCACATTAAATCCCAAACAATTTAACAAACTTCAGTTAACGTAATGTGGAGTCCGTTCATTGATCGATGCTGTCTGTTCAGTTCCCAGTGAGGCGCCCGTTCAGCGCTGGACCCGTTCAGCGCTGGATTTGACGCATGGCATAGCGCGCATGCGTCGAATCATGTTATATTATTATATAGCTCGCATCTAATCGTATCGGATGAGAAATAGACATTAAATGGCATATATAGGCCGCTACACAACAGTAATCACCGCGACAAACAGCTATATTAGATTTGAAGAAAAAAAAAATATGATTTTGGAAAAGAAAAAAAAAATTATATTTTTATATGATGACCGGAATATATCACGTTTGTCCGGTAAATCGAATTCTTCCCGGACACGATGTCCGACGGCAAATTTTTCTAACGGAAACCCTGACACAGACCCTAGTGAGAAACCCCTCCCCTCCCCTCCCCCTCCCCTCCCCCTCCCCTCCCTCCCTCCCCTCCTCTCCCCTCCCCTCCCCTCCCTCCCCTCCCCTCCCCTCCCCTCCCCTCCCCTCCTCTCCTCTCCCCTCCCCTCCCCTCCCCTCCCCTCCCCTCCCCTCCCCTCCCCTCCTCTCCCCTCCCCTCCCCTCCCCTCCTCTCCCCTCCCCTCCCCTCCCCTCCCCTCCCTCCCCTCCTCTCCCCTCCCCTCCCCTCCCCTCCCTCCCTCCCCTCCTCTCCCCTCCCCTCCCCTCCCTCCCTCCCCTCCTCTCCCCTCCCCTCCCCTCCCCTCCCCTCCCCTCCCCTCCCCTCCCCTCCCTCCCCTCCCTCCCTCCCCTCCCCTCCCCGCCTCTCAAAGTCAAACAGACAGAGTTCACAGGGAACACTCTTGACTCTTGACAGCAGAAAGCAATCCCAGCTCTCTGTAAGCCACTCTGCAGGCAAACAAGGCAAAGTGTTGTGCACAGATTGTGCTGGTGGTTAATCCTCATAATTATCCGTTCGGAGACAGTCAGTCAACAGGAGGAGAGGCAGCCAAAAGTGTGTCACCATCCTCTCTGTTTACAGCCAAGTTCACTGCATTTGATCCATCTGTTTTTCTCATATCCACCTCAGGGCTCGACATTAAGGCTTGTCCGCTTGTCCGGGACAAGTACATGTTATGTTTGGACAAGTGGACAACTAAGTCCACTTGAACAAACAAAGTCAAAACAAAGAGGAAAATAAATAAATCAATATGTATGCTGCCTTGTCAATGTATGCTGCCTTGTCAATGTATGCTGCCTTGTCAATGTAGCTGCCTTGTCAATGTAGCTGCCTTGTCAATGTAGCTGCCTTGTCAATGTAGGTGCCTTGTCAATGTAGCTGCCTTGTCAATGTAGCTGCCTTGTCAATGTAGCTGCCTTGTCAATGTAGCTGCCTTGTCAATGTAGCTGCCTTGTCAATGTAGGTGCCTTGTCAATGTAGCTGCCTTGTCAATGTAGCTGCCATGTCAATGTAGCTGCCTTGTCAATGTCTGCTGCCTTGTCAATGTAGCTGCCTTGTCAATGTATGCTGCCTTGTCAATGTCTGCTGCCTTGTCAATGTCTGCTGCCTTGTCAATGTAGCTGCCTTGTCAATGTATCTGCCTTGTCAATGTAGCTGACTTGTCAATGTATGCTGCCTTGTCAATGTATGCTGCCTTGTCGATGTCTGCTGCCTTGTCAATGTATCTGCCTTGTCAATGTATCTGCCTTGTCAATGTCTGCTGCCTTGTCAATGTCTGCTGCCGTGTCAATGTATGCTGCCTTGTCAATGTCTGCTGCCTTGTCAATGTAGCTGCCTTGTCAATGTATCTGCCTTGTCAATGTAGCTGCCTTGTCAATGTCTGCTGCCTTGTCAATGTCTCCTGCCTTGTCAATGTAGCTGCCTTGTCAATGTAGCTGCCTTGTCAATGTAGCTGCCTTGTCAATGTCTGCTGCCTTGTCAATGTCTGCTGCCTTGTCAATGTAGCTGCCTTGTCAATGTAGCTGTCTTGTCAATGTCTGCTGCCTTGTCAATGTAGCTGCCTTGTCAATGTAGCTGCCTTGTCAATGTACCTGCCTTGTCAATGTATGCTGCCTTGTCAATGTCTCCTGCCTTGTCAATGTAGCTGCCTTGTCAATGTAGCTGTCTTGTCAATGTAAGGGGCCTTGTCAATGTCTGCTGCCTTGTCAATGTAGCTGCCTTGTCAATGTATGCTGCCTTGTCAATGTATGCTGCCTTGTCAATGTATGCTGCCTTGTCAATGTAGCTGCCTTGTCAATGTAGCTGCCTTGTCAATGTAGGTGCCTTGTCAATGTAGCTGCCTTGTCAATGTAGCTGCCTTGTCAATGTAGCTGCCTTGTCAATGTAGCTGCCTTGTCAATGTAGCTGCCTTGTCAATGTCAGCTGCCTTGTCAATGTAGCTGCCTTGTCAATGTAGCTGCCATGTCAATGTAGCTGCCTTGTCAATGTCTGCTGCCTTGTCAATGTAGCTGCCTCGTCAATGTAGCTGCCTCGTCAATGTCTACTGCCTTGTCAATGTAGCTGCCTTGTCAATGTCTTCTGCCTTGTCAATGTAGCTGCCATGTCAATGTATGCTGCCTTGTCAATGTCTGCTGCCTTGTCAATGTCTGCTGCCTTGTCAATGTATGCTGCCTTGTCAATGTCTGCTGCCTTGTCAATGTATCTGCCTTGTCAATGTATCTGCCTTGTCAATGTCTGCTGCCTTGTCAATGTCTGCTGCCTTGTCAATGTATGCTGCCTTGTCAATGTCTGCTGCCTTGTCAATGTAGCTGCCTTGTCAATGTGTCTGCCTTGTCAATGTAGCTGCCTTGTCAATGTCTGCTGCCTTGTCAATGTAGCTGCCTTGTCAATGTATGCTGCCTTGTCAATGTCTGCTGCCTTGTCAATGTCTGCTGCCTTGTCAATGTATGCTGCCTTGTCAATGTCTGCTGCCTTGTCAATGTATCTGCCTTGTCAATGTATCTGCCTTGTCAATGTCTGCTGCCTTGTCAATGTCTGCTGCCTTGTCAATGTATGCTGCCTTGTCAATGTCTGCTGCCTTGTCAATGTAGCTGCCTTGTCAATGTGTCTGCCTTGTCAATGTAGCTGCCTTGTCAATGTCTGCTGCCTTGTCAATGTCTCCTGCCTTGTCAATGTAGCTGCCTTGTCAATGTAGCTGCCTTGTCAATGTAGCTGCCTTGTCAATGTAGCTGCCTTGTCAATGTCTGCTGCCTTGTCAATGTGGCTGCCTTGTCAATGTAGCTGCCTTGTTAAACAATATGTCCGCTGAGTAGGGGAGCGCAGGGTATGTTGTCACACACTGTCTACTATTTACTGGCCACAATACATCACAATGGTATAAATGTCATACCAAATGAAAGAAGGAAGTCTTGGAATCAAAACATTAATGCTGGCACGACCCCTTTACTTGAAACTTTGAAATCGAACATTCTCTGGCGTGCAGGTAGATCCACAGTAATTGTTGGAATTGTAATGTAATGTTTTACTGGCTTGTAGTGTGTTAGTAGACAGACACACACGCACGTCGTCATATTTGGACAAGTAACTTGAGCTCTCTGACAAGTAAAAGATAAGTTCACCTGACCAAAGGACAAGTACCTGAACAAGCTTCATGTCAAGCCCTGTCTTTCCCTAGCAGCAGTCTATGGGCCCGTAGTAAGCGCCACATTTACTTGTCTAGCATAGCTTTGCTAGCAGCACTGGAGAAGCATCTCTTCCCCCCAAAACAACAGGACTTCAATCATACTCCGGTTAGCATGATCTGAACTGGAATCAGCTAGTCGTTCACCTGCATTTATCTCTCTGTTCCAGGTGTCTCCATCTTCCACTTCTGGTCCAACAACCTCCACAACCTCCACAACCTCCACTGCCACCAAAAGGACGTCTCCCCTCACTGCTGAGGTCAGAGGAACCTTACTTTACGGAGTGTCACAGTGTCACAGGCCATCTTGTCCTTGTCAGGATGTGTTAATTCATCAAACGTTAATCCCATTCTGACCCTGGCTGCATGTGTCATGTTTGGCTTTGAGCTTAGTTGCTCCAGTTAGCATGATCTGAACTGGAATCAGCTAGTCACGTACCATTCACCTGCATTTATCTCTCTGTTCCAGGTGTCTCCATCCTCCACTTCTGGTCCATCAACCTCCACAACCTCCACTGCCACCAAAAGGAAGTCTGCTCCCGCTGCTGAGGTCAGAGAACCTGAGAGGCGTTTGCTTTACGCAGCCTCGCAGTGTCACAGTGTCACAGGACATCTTGTCCATGTCAGAATGTGTTAATTCATCAAATGTTAATCCCAGTCTGACCCTGGCTGCATGTGTCATGTTTGGCTTTGAGCTTAGCTGCATCGAATAGCGAATATCTAACTTAGCGAGAGAGAAACAGGAATGGGGCAGATGAAACTGTTGACACACCAGAGGAGGCAGGCAGACATGGTGCTGCAGCTCTGCTCACACAGACAGGAAGCTCAGGAGGCTGAGGCCTGAACACACTGAGACTAGTTACAACTCCTCCTGGCTGCCAGTGTACCACGGTACCTCTGTTTGCCTCTGCCAGAAGGTGATGGATTAAAGGTTTTACAGAACAATATCAGGTACAATATCAGGTACACGTGTCAGTATATCAATGGGTTCACGGAGCAGAGAGATCTATTTATCTTGTTCTTGGGGGTACAACTCTACTACATTACACCTCAGCAAACAAGTTACATGTTTACGTTTTGATTTTAAATCCAAACTTTGGAATTTTGGAAAGAAGAACTAATGGCCATTCTGTACAACAGAACAATGTCTATATTATATATAGATATAATATATATATCTATGTATATACAGTATGTCAAGGTTCCCACGGGTCCTTGAAAGTTTGTGAATTTGAGAAAAATAAATCTTAAAAGTTTTTGCAAATAGACATGGGTCATTGAAAGTGCTTGAATTCCCCCCCTCATGTTACATTTCACCTCTACCTACGTACTGACAGCAGCGTTTCGTGAGCTTAGAATGATAAGGTTCTATCTCCGTTTAGAATGATAAGGTTCTATCTCCGTTTAGAATGATAAGGTTCTATCTCCGTTTAGAATGATAAGGTTCTATCTCCGTTTAGAATGATAAGGTTCTATCTCCGTTTAGAATGATAAGGTTCTATCTCCGTTTAGAATGATACGGTTCTATCTCCGTTTAGAATGATAAGGTTCTATCTCCGTTTAGAATGATACGGTTCTATCTCCGTTTAGAATGATAAGGTTCTATCTCCGTTTAGAATGAGAAGGTTCTATCTCCGTTTAGAATGATAAGGTTCTATCTCTGTTTAGGGCAGTTCAGAGATATTGAGCGTCAAAGTTTTTACATTCCGTTATGTTTTGTGAGATGGAACCTTTGTATTTTATTAATTACTAACTCAAAAATGTCAACATTTTAAAAATAACACCACACAGGCATTAATAAACACCTAATGGATCAGATTATGTAAAAAAAACTACATTTTGACCAGGAATGGAGATAGAACCTTATAATTCTAACGTCACGGTTTGTCTCCAGGCGACCACCTCAGCCAAGGCGTGTAAGTACAGCTACGTCCCGCTGAGCGACCTGACGGCCGGCGCCGTGGTCAACGTCTACGCCGTGGTGACCTTCTTCAAACAGCCCTTCCTCACCAAGGGGACAGGTCAGTTACCCAGCATGCACCGCTCTCCCTGCATCCTGTATGACCAAGGGGACAGGTCAGTTACCCTCCTAACCATGTATGACCAAGGGGACAGGTCAGTTACCCTCCTAACCATGTATGACCAAGGGGACAGGTCAGTTACCCTCCTAACCATGTATGACCAAGGGGACAGGTCAGTTACCCTCCTAACCATGTATGACCAAGGGGACAGGTCAGTTACCCTCCTAACCATGTATGACCAAGGGGACAGGTCAGTTACCCTCCTAACCATGTATGACCAAGGGGACAGGTCAGTTACCCTCCTAACCATGTATGACCAAGGGGACAGGTCAGTTACCCTCCTAACCATGTATGACCAAGGGGACAGGTCAGTTACCCTCCTAACCATGTATGACCAAGGGGACAGGTCAGTTACCCTCCTAACCATGTATGACCAAGGGTACAGGTCAGTTACCCTCCTAACCATGTATGACCAAGGGGACAGGTCAGTTACCCTCCTAACCATGTATGACCAAGGGGACAGGTCAGTTACCCTCCTAACCATGTATGACCAAGGGGACAGGTCAGTTACCCTCCTAACCATGTATGACCAAGGGGACAGGTCAGTTACCCTCCTAACCATGTATGACCAAGGGAACAGGTCAGTTACCCTCCTAACCACGTATGACCAAGGGGACAGGTCAGTTACCCAGCATGCACAGCTCTCCCTGCATCCTGTATGACCAAGAGGACAGGTCAGGCAGCTACCCTGCGTCATGTCTGTCACAAGTTCCACAAGTTGACCCAAATATATTTTACTCCATTTCGGTAAAAGAGTAGAGCGTTGTCAGAGAAGCATTGTAGCTTTTGGAAGATTTAAACCTTTATGTGTCTATAGAATATCCATTCTGCAATATGTATAGTTTTGTGTTGTAGTGCAGCATACACCTAACCCTAACCCATAAAACAGTGATGCTTTACTGGTTATGGTTGTTTGTTTCTCTGGTTGTTATATGATTGGCCAGAGTCTGGACCTCTCTCTCCTGGTAATAGAGAACAGTAACGCTGGCCAGCAGCAAAGTGATTTAGTCTGAGACCGGGAGTTAAGGGAATGTCAACACTTACCAAGGCATTCATCCTCTGCAGTACTGTGTGTGTGTGTGTGTGTGTGTGTGTGTGTGTGTGTCAAGGCATTCATCCTCTGCAGTACTGTGTGTGTGTGTGTGTCAGGGTTTCCGTTAGAAAAATTTGCCGTCGGACATCGTGTCCGGGAAGAATTCGATTTACCGGACAAACGTGATATATTCCGGTCATCATATTAAAATATAATATTTTTATTTTTTTCCAAAATCATATTTTTTTTTCTTCAAATCTAATATAGCTGTTTGTCGCGGTGATTACTGTTGTGTAGCGGCCTATATATGCCATTTAATGTCTATTTCTCATCCGATACGATTAGATGCGAGCTATATAATAATATAACATGATTTGACGCATGCGCGCTATGCCATGCGTCAAATCCAGCGCTGAACGGGTCCAGCGCTGAACGGGCGCCTCACTGGGAACTGAACAGACAGCATCGATCAATGAACGGACTCCACATTACGTTAACTGAAGTTTGTTAAATTGTTTGGGATTAATGTGAGTTTTCTATTTTCTCTTTCCAGTTTTACCCTTTTTTTTATTTTTATCAATAAAACAACGTCATTTCTATAACCAGGGGGGTGTTCCATCGACGTCGCTGGAGGAAAGTCTGGGCTTGTTTTGACAAGTCTCGCGAGATCTATCAAGATATGCCTGGATCTTTTTAAGAGTCTCGCGGGACTTGGCGAAGTAGGCCTAGGTTTTCCTTTGGCGACGTTGATAGAACACCCCCCAGGTCTCGCTGGTTGGGAAGGCATTTCGTTTAGCTGCCTGTCAAATCATACTTAGGGGATAGCCCTGTAAGCTCATACGGGTCTGTATGTCGTCCTGAAAACCGGCTGTTAGATCATATCGCTGAAGTTTGTCTCCATCTTAGTGTAAATGTTGTCCGTTTCGTTTGTTATCCTTGTTATTGTGCGATAAAGTTAAGGCTTTCCGCTTCGGGCCACCATTTTCAGCTGGGCACCGGACACACACACACTCGTGCACGCGCGGCACTGCCCGAGAGAGAAGGACCCGCCCCCTTTGGTTAGCCTATAGGCTGGCTGGAGGGGGCGGGTCCTTCTCTCTCGGGCAGTGTTGTGTGTGTGTGTTTGGTGCTCAGCTGAGAATGGTGGCCCAAAGCCAATTTGAATACAAAATGTGAACTTTAGCGAATTGTATTCAAATTGTGCTTAGAGGGAATTATTTTCACCGGACATTTTGTCCGACGAGTTTTCAATTTGTCGGACTTCGACAAATTTTACCGGACAAAGTCCGGGAATTACCGGTTAACGGAAACCCTGGTGTGTGTGTGTGTGTGTCAAGGCATTCATCCTCTGCAGTACTGTGTGTGTGTGTGTGTGTGTCAAGGCATTCATCCTCTGCAGTACTGTGTGTGTGTGTGTGTGTGTGTGTGTGTCAAGGCATTCATCCTCTGCAGTACTGTGTGTGTGTGTGTGTGTGTGTGTGTGTCAAGGCATTCATCCTCTGCAGTACTGTGTGTGTGTGTGTGTGTGTGTGTGTGTGTGTGTGTGTGTGTGTGTCAAGGCATTCATCCTCTGCAGTACTGTGTGTGTGTGTGTGTGTGTGTGTGTGTGTGTGTGTGTGTCAAGGCATTCATCCTCTGCAGTACTGCAACTGGAAGAAAAAGCTCTATGAATGAGTGTAATATGGTCAGGGCCTCCGGTGAGGATAGTCCATCTCTCTGCTGCACTATTTTACCTTAGGCTCTCTGCTTCCTGCTGTGTGGAGGGCCAAGCCTCATATGAAGGGTTCTCCACAAGCAAAAACGGATTAAATTATGAATAAATACAAGTAGTATTTGTAGCACGGCTCGGTCAAAGAACTTTGCATCTCCAACATCTCCAATGCATCATGTCTATTCATCAGGTTGTCACATTGAACTGGCCATGTCTTTGATCTGGGGCGGCTGTGTCTCAGGAGGTAGAGCCGCTGTCTAATGATCGCAAGGTTGGCAGATCGGCGGTTCGAGCCCCGGCTGGCCACATGTCGAAATGTCCTTGGGCAAGATACTGAACCCCAAATTGCTCCCAGTGAGCGGGCCGGCGCCTTGCATGGCAGCTTGCCGCCATTGGTGTGTGTGAATGGGTGAATGAGAGGCCTTGTAAAGCGCTTTGGATAAAGGCGCTATATAAGTGCAGTCCATTTACCATTTAATCTGATGTGTCCCTTCTATGTCCCGTAGATTCCTGCTCTACCCTGAAGATCATCGACCAGTCCAATCAGAAGGTGTGCTGTACCATCTTCTGTGACAAGCTGGAGGATCACCCCAAGATCTTCAAGATGGGAGACATCATCCGTCTGCACAGAGTCAAGGTAACCTGGAGTCACGCTTGATCTACAAGTTATAGAAGTTATAGAACTTATATAAAGCCAAAACAACCCGTTGATGATTATTCCCATTTTGGCTGCTGCGTTGAGAATAGAAACTCTTCGGTTTGTGTTTAAATTTAGAAGTAATCTCAGGTGCTGCGTTCGTAAATTTGCTCACACCAAGTCATTTGATTGGACTAGAGCACATGTGTCAAAGTCAAGGCCCGCGGGCCAGATCAGGCCCGTGAATGAGTTCTCTCTTGCCCGCGGGATGATATTTAATTACTATTAAAACCGGCCCGCAGTATTCTGTGCCCGCTAGGGATGGACGGTTTTTCGGTTAAACCGAAAACCGGGGTTTATAAAAATAGAAACGTTTTTTTTATCAAAAACGTCTGAAACCGGATTTTTTTTTTTTTTTTTTTTTTGAAGAATAAAATAGAATAAGAATAAAACTGGAACATGTCACATGTTTGTCGTGTGTGAAAATAACAATGATACAGTCTGAATCTGCCGCGCAATGAGTGAGAGGTTTGGTCAGTTGTGAAGAATAACTGAGGATTCATATCTAATTGGGATTATATTTAAGGGTAACGAATCACTCTATGGGAAAGATAGTTGCCTTCAGTTATTGGTAGATAGGAAAGGTTTTTTACAATTACTCGCTTACATTTAATAAGATCATTTTCGCTGCTCTCTGTAAAGCGCATTGGGTCACTTTTGTGAGAAATGCGCTATAGAAATAAAATGTGATTTGATTTGATATCAATCAATCAATCAAACTTTATTTATGTTCTATAGCACAAATCATGCATTGAATGTAACTCCAAGTGCAGTATTTACTAAACCACAATATAATAAAACAAGAGCTATACGGATCAAGAGTGTTTGTGCACAGCGCCACTGTGTGTGAAGGCGCTACTGAAAGTGATGACAGAACGCATGTCTCAGAAGATACGCGGTCACTTAGTGACGCAAAGGTAGTTCTGTATTTATCTCTATCTGTATTAGTACATTTATTTTGCAAGCTCTATTTTGACAGCTCTACCATGGGCACTTTTATTTTGATGGGGCATTCTTTGTTGATTGACTTAGGACAGTTCAGGACGAGTCAGTCTCGCGGCATGTGGTTTTTATGAAAAGCTTTAAGTATGTTCACTGCATAATTCTAAGTCTAATATTTCAGTGATTATTGAGCAGTATTCAAATATTTAAATACATTGAGCAGCAGCTGAAACTTTGTCTAAGAACCAAGATATTGAGAAAGCAGTTCATTCAATGAAGACGCTGTTCCAAGAGATGATCTTCCGTGCAGGCGTGCACCCTGGATCAGCGGAGCTGGTGTGTTAAGTGTTCATGTGTTTTCATGTATGGTGTAGCTTACAAAAGTCTGCCTTTCCACTTATATTTGTGAAACTAAGTACCGGTAGCCTAAATGTGTTGCGACTGTGCTTACGGTGTTTTAATGGTGTTCGACATGAGTGTATTGTAGCAGTAGGGCTCAATTATTTGAAATTGGCGCTCTTTTTCTTTTCTTTTTCTTTTTTTATTCCTTTTTTTTTTTTAATGTATTTTTCGGTTAGCCGGAAAACCCCGGTTTTACTCTCTGACGGTTTTTCGGTTTCAATAATTGGAAACCGTCCATCCCTAGTGCCCGCAGCACCATAATACTACAAGTCCCAAGATGCACTGCGAGTGCATTGGCGCGTACCGAGTGCCCGCGAGCGAGCGCGACCCCGCGTCTTCTCTTCACTTCAGTACTAGTCATGAGCAGCAGCAGCACAGTGACAGTGGAGGTCTAAACATCGCCGTCAATGTTCATCTCCCTCTCCCCCAAAATGGCCAAAAGAAAGATAAACGCTGAAAACAGGGGGTTTCAAGACAGATGGGAGGCAGGCACTTGTGTGTGGAGACAGCTTGGCTGTTATGAAAGAATATAACTTAAGAAGGCACTATGAAACATCAACGAAACACACAGACGCACAGAAAGACAAATACAAGAATATGAACCCAGAACAAAGGCTACAGAAGGTAGAAGAGTTGTATGTACACTGCGCATGAGAGTACTTCAGTATTTTAGTCCACTGGTGCTATTGAATGTATTTCCAGAAGTCGCACAGAAATATATTCACTCGCAAATGCGACCAAAACAGTCGCAATGTCGAGCCCTGCCTTTTGCTCTAATGAAACGCCTAGTATGTCAGCAAGTTTGCACTAACTTTTCAAATGTTATTATAAAAGACAGTCATTGGTGAGGATCAGAGCAGCACACTGATTTGTTTTTAATGCATGCTGTTTCATTTTTGCATTTATCTTGCCATTGAGCTTTGAAGGAACATTTGATTTTGCTCTTTACCTGTTAAAAAAAAGAAGGCAAAAAAAAAACGTTTTCAATTTATTACTGAAAGAGCCTTGAGAACATATTGCAACTGATTTTATTTATGTTTTACTTAGGCTAATTTAATGATTAATGTTAAGTGCAATATAGGCTGTGTTATTGGTATTGGTTCAATATGTGCAATAATTGCGAGTTTTAATAAACATTGAACCAGCCCGGCCCTCCACCTGTACCATTGTTTTTATTTTGGCCCCCTGTATATTTGACTTTGACATGACTGGACTAGAGGCAGGCCATGAGTGGTTTCGAAGCGATTTCCAGTACAAATTTTCTAAATGCTGCACCTTAATGGATGTTTATTTTATTATATTCTTTATTGAGAGAATATACATTTACTCATACATTCCCCTCCTCCTCTCACCCCCTCCTCTCCCCTCCTCCTCTCACCCCTCCTCTCACCCCCTCCTCTCACCCCCTCCTCTCACCCCCTCCTCTCACCCCCTCCTCTCCCCTCCTCCTCTCCCCCCCTCCTCTCCCCCCCTCCTCTCACCCCCTCCTCTCACCCTCTCCTCTCTCCCCCTCCTCTCACCCTCTCCTCTCTCCCCCTCCTCTCACCCCCTCATCTCCCCCCCTCCTCTCACCCTCTCCTCTCTCCCCCTCCTCTCACCCTCTCCTCTCTCCCCCTCCTCTCACCCCCTCATCTCCCCCCCTCCTCTCCCCCCCTCCTCTCCCCCCCTCCTCTCACCCCCTCCTCTCTCCCCCTCCTCTCACCCTCTCCTCTCTCCCCCTCCTCTCACCCCCTCATCTCCCCCCCTCCTCTCCCCTCCTCCTCTCACCCCTCCTCTCACCCCCTCCTCTCACCCCCTCCTCTCACCCCTCCTCTCACCCCTCCTCTCACCCCCTCCTCTCACCCCCTCCTCTCACCCCCTCCTCTCACCCCCTCCTCTCCCCTCCTCCTCTCACCCCCTCCTCTCCCCCCCTCCTCTCACCCCCTCCTCTCTCCCCCTCCTCTCACCCCCTCCTCTCACCCCCTCCTCTCCCCCCCTCCTCTCACCCCCCTCCTCTCCCCCCCTCCTCTCACCCCCTCCTCTCACCACCTCCTCTCACCCTCTCCTCTCACCCCCCTCCTCTCCCCCCTCCTCTCCCCCCCTCCTCTCCCCCCCTCCTGTCACCCAGGCCAAGCCCTTCAACGGGTCCCTCTCTCTGCTGACGTCCCACGGCTTCTCTGTGGTGACGTTTGACGGGGCGGTGGGCAGCGCCGTGGTGCCCCGGACCTCCAGCAGCACCTTCAGCTTCTCCCAGGAGGACCGCCGGGCCGTGGAGGAGCTCCGTACCTGGGCCTCCTCCCAGGCCCTGCTGCCCTCCCAGCCCAGCCTCCCCCTGGCCTCCGTACAGCCCAGGAACTACTTTGACCTGACCTGCCAGCTGCTGGCTAAGGCCTCCATGGACACCAGCTGCACCCTGCTGAAGGTCAGACCAGGGAATCACTTAGACATTTTCTGATTCATCTGGTTGTGACACTGTGACAGTCACCTAGGAAGGGGAGTTTTGGGATATGTACTTTTGGTCATTGAAGTTGTGTACAAAGAGAGTTAGGTATGGAACATCCTTTAACACTAACACAGCCGTGCCTTTTTTACCTACTAAAAGAGCCGCCTCTTTACAATGCAAAGCTGCTATTTACACACAACGACCACTAGTTGGCCACTTGTAAATTAGCCTGCTTCTTACACAGAAAAACAGCAACATATCTTCATACTAGCTTATCCTGATGTGATTTAGAAAATGTAAGGATACTGGGTGGTAGAACGCACATATCTAGGTCATGAAAGGAGGGTCCTGAAATTTGATAAGAGTGCAAAGATATAACACTTTCTTTACTCACCTCATGGCTGATTACGTGTTAATAAGAAGTTTGGGAAATTGAAACCCACTTTTTTAAATATAAACATGTACGTTCTGAGAGCCTCATCACACCACTTCCACAGAGGATTTCTGCTAAAGACATCACGTCTCATTATATTAGACAGGCGCCCCCCCCCCCTGTGTCCTCATTTGTGTTCCACTGCTCAGTCACACTGGAGCAAATAAGTATTCAACACATCAACCATTTCTTATTTCAACACATTTCCGTGGCAGCTATTCACATGAAGTTTACACCAGACGCCTCATTCTGCTGTTGTGTGACAGGTACCTGAACAAGCTTCATGTCAAGCCCTGTCTTTCCCTAGCAGCAGTCTATGGACCCGTAGTAAGCGCCACATTAACTTGTCTAGCATAGCTTTGCTAGCAGCACTGGAGAAGCATCTCTTCCCCCCAAAACAACAGGACTTCAATCATACTCCGGTTAGCCTGATCTGAACTGGAATCAGCTAGTCGTTCACCTGCATTTATCTCTCTGTTCCAGGTGTCTCCATCTTCCACTTCTGGTCCAACAACCTCCACAACCTCCACAACCTCCACTGCCACCAAAAGGACGTCTCCCCTCACTGCTGAGGTCAGAGGAACCTTACTTTACAGAGTGTCACAGTGTCACAGGCCATCTTGTCCTTGTCAGGATGTGTTAATTCATCAAACGTTAATCCCAGTCTGACCCTGGCTGCATGTGTCATGTTTGGCTTTGAGCTTAGTTGCTCCAGTTAGCATGATCTGAACTGGAATCAGCTAGTCACGTACCATTCACCTGCATTTATCTCTCTGTTCCAGGTGTCTCCATCCTCCACTTCTGGTCCATCAACCTCCACAACCTCCACTGCCACCAAAAGGAAGTCTCCTCCCGCTGCTGAGGTCAGAGAACCTGAGAGGCGTTTGCTTTACGCAGCCTCGCAGTGTCACAGTGTCACAGGACATCTTGTCCTTGTCAGAATGTGTTAATTCATCAAATGTTAATCCCAGTCTGACCCTGGCTGCATGTGTCATGTTTGGCTTTGAGCTTAGCTGCATCGAATAGCGAATATCTAACTTAGCGAGAGAGAAACAGGAATGGGGCAGATGAAACTGTTGACACACCAGAGGAGGCAGGCAGACATGGTGCTGCAGCTCTGCTCACACAGACAGGAAGCTCAGGAGGCTGAGGCCTGAACACACTGAGACTAGTTACAACTCCTCTGCTCGCACAGACAGGAAGCTCAGGAGGCTGAGGCCTGAACACACTGAGACTAGTTACACCTCCTCCTGGCTGCCAGTGTACCACGGTACCTCTGTTTGCATGTGCCAGAAGGTGAATATGGATTAAAGGTTTTACAGAACAATATCAGGTACAATATCAGGAACACGTGTCAGTATATCAATTGGTTCACGGAGCAGAGAGATCTATTTAGCTTGTTCTTGGGGGTACAACTCTACTACATTACACCTCAGCAAACAAGTTACATGTTTACGTTTTGATTTTAAATCCAAACTTTGGAATTTTGGAAAGAAGAACTAATGGCCATTCTGTACAACAGAACACTGTCTATATTATATATAGATATAATATATATCTATGTATATACAGTATGTCAAGGTTCCCACGGGTCCTTGAAAGTTTGTGAATTTGAGAAAAATAAATCTTAAAAGTTTTTGCAAATAGACATGGGTCATTGAAAGTGCTTGAATTCCCCCCCCCTTCTCTCTCTCTCTCTCTGTCTATATTCAAAAATATTTTACTTAGTTCGTCAACTAGTTCTGTCTCAAACTATGCCGTGTTGGGTCCTTGAATTTAAGGGAATTGAGTCTTGAAAGTCCTTGAAAGGTGCTTGAATGTGATGTCTCAGAAAGTGTGGGAGCCCTGGTATGTGTGCATGTTTGTTTGTGTGTGTGTGTGTGTTTATAGTTGTTGTCGTCTCTGGGAAATGGAGATATGCGGATGAATGTTTTACTCTTACAGTTGTTTAGACACTTGGTGAAACCTCTGAATGGTGTAGTCATGTGTGTGTTGTGTGAGACAGATGGTATAGTCATGTGTTGTATGAGACAGATGGTATAGTCATGTGTTGTATATGTGTGTGTATCATGTTACATTTCACCTCTACCTACGTACTGACAGCAGCGTTTCGTGAGCTTAGAATGATAAGGTTCTATCTCCGTTTAGAATGATAAGGTTCTATCTCCGTTTAGAATGATAAGGTTCTATCTCCGTTTAGAATGATAAGGTTCTATCTCCGTTTAGAATGATAAGGTTCTATCTCCGTTTAGAATGATACGGTTCTATCTCCGTTTAGAATGATAAGGTTCTATCTCCGTTTAGAATGATAAGGTTCTATCTCCGTTTAGAATGATACGGTTCTATCTCCGTTTAGAATGATAAGGTTCTATCTCCGTTTAGAATGATAAGGTTCTATCTCCGTTTAGAATGATACGGTTCTATCTCCGTCTAGGGCAGTTCAGAGATATTGAGCGTCAAAGTTTTTACATTCCGTTATGTTTTGTGAGATGGAATGGAACCTTTGTATTTGATTAATTACTAACTCAAAAATGTCAACATTTTAAAAATAACACCACACAGGCATTAATAAACACCTAATGGATCAGATTATGTAAAAAAAAATACATTTTGACCAGAAATGGAGATAGAACCTTATAATTCTAACGTCACGGTTTGTCTCCAGGCGACCACCTCAGCCAAGGCATGTAAGTACAGCTACGTCCCGCTGAGCGACCTGACGGCCGGCGCCGTGGTCAACGTCTACGCCGTGGTGACCTTCTTCAAACAGCCCTTCCTCACCAAGGGGACAGGTCAGTTACCCAGCATGCACCGCTCTCCCTGCATCCTGTATGACCAAGGGGACAGGTCAGTTACCCTCCTAACCATGTATGACCAAGGGGACAGGTCAGTTACCCTCCTAACCATGTATGACCAAGGGGACAGGTCAGTTACCCTCCTAACCATGTATGACCAAGGGGACAGGTCAGTTACCCTCCTAACCATGTATGACCAAGGGGACAGGTCAGTTACCCTCCTAACCATGTATGACCAAGGGGACAGGTCAGTTACCCTCCTAACCACGTATGACCAAGGGGACAGGTCAGTTACCCTCCTAACCATGTATGACCAAGGGGACAGGTCAGTTACCCTCCTAACCATGTATGACCAAGGGGACAGGTCAGTTACCCTCCTAACCACGTATGACCAAGGGGACAGGTCAGTTACCCTCCTAACCACGTATGACCAAGGGGACAGGTCAGTTACCCTCCTAACCATGTATGACCAAGGGGACAGGTCAGTTACCCTCCTAACCATGTATGACCAAGGGGACAGGTCAGTTACCCTCCTAACCATGTATGACCAAGGGGACAGGTCAGTTACCCTCCTAACCATGTATGACCAAGGGAACAGGTCAGTTACCCTCCTAACCACGTATGACCAAGGGGACAGGTCAGTTACCCTCCTAACCACGTATGACCAAGGGGACAGGTCAGTTACCCTCCTAACCATGTATGACCAAGGGGACAGGTCAGTTACCCAGCATGCACAGCTCTCCCTGCATCCTGTATGACCAAGAGGACAGGTCAGGCAGCTACCCTGCGTCATGTCTGTCACAAGTTCCACAAGTTGACCCAAATATATTTTACTCCATTTCGGTAAAAGAGTAAAGCGTTGTCAGAGAAGCATTGTAGCTTTTGGAAGTTTTAAACCTTTATGTATCTATATAGAATATCCATTCTGCAATATGTATAGTTTTGTGTTGTAGTGCAGCATACACCTAACCCTAACCCATAAAACAGTGATGCTTTACTGGTTATGGTTGTTTGTTTCTCTGGTTGTTATATGATTGGCCAGAGTCTGGAACTCTCTCTCCTGGTAATAGAGAACAGTAACGCTGGCCAGCAGCAAAGTGACTTAGTCTGAGACCGGGAGCTAAGGGAATGTCAACACTTACCAAGGCATTCATCCTCTGTATGCAGTACTGCAACTGAAAGAAAAAGCTCTATGAATGAGTGTAATATGGTCAGGGCCTCCGGTGAGGATAGTCCATCTCTCTGCTGCACTATTTTACCTTAGGCTCTCTGCTTCCTGCTGTGTGGAGGGCCAAGCCTCATATGAAGGGTTCTCCACAAGCAAAAACGGATTAAATTATGAACAAGTAGTATTTGTAGTACGGCTCGGTCAAAGAACTTTGCATCTCCAACATCTCCAATGCATCATGTCTATTCATCAGGTTGTCACATTGAACTGGCCATGTCTTTGATCTGTGTCTCAGGAGGTAGAGCCGCTGTCTAATGATCGCAAGGTTGGCAGATCGGCGGTTCGAGCCCCGGCTGGCCACATGTCGAAATGTCCTTGGGCAAGATACTGAACCCCAAATTGCTCCCAGTAAGCGGGCCGGCGCCTTGCATGGCAGCTTGCCGCCATTGGTGTGTGAATGTGTGTGTGAATGGGTGAATGAGAGGCCGTTGTAAAGCGCTTTGGATGAAGGTGCTATATAAGTGCAGTCCATTTACCATTTAATCTGATGTGTCCCTTCTATGTCCCGTAGATTCCTGCTCTACCCTGAAGATCATCGACCAGTCCAATCAGAAGGTGTGCTGTACCATCTTCTGTGACAAGCTGGAGGATCACCCCAAGATCTTCAAGATGGGAGACATCATCCGTCTGCACAGAGTCAAGGTAACCTGGAGTCACGCTTGATCTACAAGTTATAGAAGTTATAGAACTTATATAAAGCCAAAACAACCCGTTGATGATTATTCCCATTTTGGCTGCTGCGTTGAGAATAGAAAATCTTCGGTTTGTGTTTAAAAAAAAGAAGTAATCTCAGGTGCTGCGTTCGTAAATTTGCTCACACCAAGTCATTTGATTGGACTAGAGGCAGGCCATGAGTGGTTTCGAAGCGATTTCCAGTACAAATTTTCTAAATGCTGCACCTTAATGGATGTTTATTTTATTATATTCTTTATTGAGAGAATATACATTTACTCATACATTCCCCCCCTCCTCTCGCCCCCTACTCTCCCCCCCTCCTCTCACCCCCTCCTCTCACCCCCACCCTCCTCCTCTCACCCCTCCTCTCCCCTCCTCCTCTCACCCCCTCCTCTCACCCCCTCCTCTCACCCCCTCCTCTCCCCCCCTCCTCTCACCCCCTCCTCTCACCCCCACCCTCCTCCTCTCACCCCTCCTCTCCCCTCCTCCTCTCACCCCCTCCTCTCACCCCCTCCTCTCACCCCCTCCTCTCCCCTCCTCCTCTCACCCCTCCTCTCACCCCCTCCTCTCACCCCCTCCTCTCACCCCTCCTCTCACCCCTCCTCTCACCCCCTCCTCTCACCCCCTCCTCTCACCCCCTCCTCTCACCCCCTCCTCTCACCCCTCCTCTCACCCCCTCCTCTCCCCCCTCCTCTCACCCCTCCTCTCCCCTCCTCCTCTCACCCCCTCCTCTCACCCCCTCCTCTCACCCCCTCCTCTCCCCCCCTCCTCTCCCCTCCTCCTCTCACCCCTCCTCTCACCCCCTCCTCTCACCCCCTCCTCTCACCCCCTCCTCTCACCCCCTCCTCTCACCCCCTCCTCTCACCCCTCCTCTCACCCCCTCCTCTCCCCCCTCCTCTCACCCCCTCCTCTCCCCCCTCCTCTCACCCCTCCTCTCACCCCCTCCTCTCCCCCCCTCCTCTCCCCTCCTCCTCTCCCCTCCTCCTCTCACCCCCTCCTCTCACCCCTCCTCTCACCCCTCCTCTCACCCCTCCTCTCACCCCTCCTCTCACCCCCTCCTCTCACCCCCTCCTCTCCCCCCCTCCTCTCACCCCCTCCTCTCCCCCCCTCCTCTCACCCCCTCCTCTCACCCCCTCCTCTCACCCCCACCCTCCTCCTCTCACCCCTCCTCTCCCCTCCTCCTCTCACCCCCTCCTCTCACCCCCTCCTCTCACCCCTCCTCTCCCCCCCTCCTCTCACCCCCTCCTCTCACCCCCACCCTCCTCCTCTCACCCCTCCTCTCCCCTCCTCCTCTCACCCCCTCCTCTCACCCCCTCCTCTCACCCCCTCCTCTCCCCCCCTCCTCTCACCCCCTCCTCTCACCCCCTCCTCTCCCCCCCTCCTCTCACCCCCTCCTCTCACCCCCACCCTCCTCCTCTCACCCCTCCTCTCCCCTCCTCCTCTCACCCCCTCCTCTCACCCCCTCCTCTCACCCCCTCCTCTCCCCCCCTCCTCTCCCCTCCTCCTCTCACCCCTCCTCTCACCCCCTCCTCTCACCCCCTCCTCTCCCCCCCTCCTCTCACCCCCTCCTCTCACCCCCTCCTCTCCCCCCCTCCTCTCCCCTCCTCCTCTCACCCCTCCTCTCACCCCCTCCTCTCCCCCCCTCCTCTCCCCTCCTCCTCTCACCCCTCCTCTCACCCCCTCCTCTCCCCCCCTCCTCTCCCCTCCTCCTCTCACCCCTCCTCTCACCCCCTCCTCTCCCCCCCTCCTCTCCCCTCCTCCTCTCACCCCTCCTCTCACCCCCTCCTCTCCCCCCCTCCTCTCCCCTCCTCCTCTCACCCCTCCTCTCCCCTCCTCCTCTCACCCCCTCCTCTCACCCCCTCCTCTCCCCCCCTCCTCTCCCCTCCTCCTCTCACCCCTCCTCTCACCCCCTCCTCTCACCCCCTCCTCTCACCCCTCCTCTCACCCCTCCTCTCACCCCCTCCTCTCACCCCCTCCTCTCCCCCCCTCCTCTCACCCCCTCCTCTCCCCCCCTCCTCTCCCCTCCTCCTCTCACCCCTCCTCTCACCCCCTCCTCTCTCCCCCTCCTCTCACCCCTCCTCTCACCCCCTCCTCTCACCCCCTCCTCTCACCCCCTCCTCTCACCCCCTCCTCTCCCCCCTCCTCTCACCCCCTCCTCTCCCCCCTCCTCTCACCCCTCCTCTCACCCCCTCATCTCCCCCCCTCCTCTCCCCTCCTCCTCTCACCCCCTCCTCTCACCCCTCCTCTCACCCCTCCTCTCACCCCTCCTCTCACCCCTCCTCTCACCCCCTCCTCTCACCCCCTCCTCTCACCCCCTCCTCTCCCCCCCTCCTCTCACCCCCTCCTCTCACCCCCTCCTCTCCCCCCCTCCTCTCACCCCCTCCTCTCACCCCCTCCTCTCACCCCCTCCTCTCCCACCCTCCTCTCCCCCCTCCTCTCACCCCCTCCTCTCCCCCCCTCCTCTCACCCCTCCTCTCACCCTCTCCTCTCTCCCCCTCCTCTCACCCCCTCCTCTCACCCCCTCATCTCCCCCCCTCCTCTCCCCTCCTCCTCTCCCCCTCCTCTCACCCCCTCCTCTCACCCCCTCCTCTCACCCCCCTCCTCTCCCCCCTCCTCTCACCCCCCCCTCCTCTCATCCCCTCCTCTCACCCCCTCCTCTCACCCCCTCCTCTCTCACCTCCTCCTCTCACCCCCTCCTCTCACCCTCTCCTCTCTCCCCCTCCTCTCACCCCCTCCTCTCACCCCCTCCTCTCCCACCCTCCTCTCCCACCCTCCTCTCCCCCCCTCCTCTCACCCCCTCCTCTCCCCCCCTCCTCTCACCCCCTCCTCTCACCCCCTCCTCTCCCCCCCTCCTCTCACCCCCTCCTCTCCCACCCTCCTCTCCCCCCCTCCTCTCACCCCCTCCTCTCCCCCCCTCCTCTCACCCCCTCCTCTCATCCCCTCCTCACCCCCCCCTCCTCTCCCCCCCTCCTCTCCCCCCCCTCCTCTCCCCCCCTCCTCTCACACCCTCCTCTCACACCCTCCTCTCACCCCCTCCTCTCACCCCCTCCTCTCACACCCTCCTCTCACCCTCTCCCCCCCCCCTCCTCTCCCCCCCTCCTGTCACCCAGGCCAAGCCCTTCAACGGGTCCCTCTCTCTGCTGACGACCCACGGCTTCTCTGTGGTGACGTTTGACGGGGCGGTGGGCAGCGCCGTGGTGCCCCGGACCTCCAGCAGCACCTTCAGCTTCTCCCAGGAGGACCGCCGGGCCGTGGAGGAGCTCCGTACCTGGGCCTCCTCCCAGGCCCTGCTGCCCTCCCAGCCCAGCCTCCCCCTGGCCTCCGTACAGCCCAGGAACTACTTTGACCTGACCTGCCAGCTGCTGGCTAAGGCCTCCATGGACACCAGCTGCACCCTGCTGAAGGTCAGACCAGGGAATTACTTAGAAATGTTCTGATTCATCTGGTTGTGACACTGTGACAGTCACCTAGGAAGGGGCGTTTTGGGATATGTACTTTTGGTCATTGAAGTTGTGTACAAAGAGAGTTAGGTATGGAACATCCTTTAACACTAACACAGCCGTGCCTTTTTTACCTACTAAAAGAGCCGCCTCTTTACAATGCAAAGCTGCTATTTACACACAACGACCACTAGTTGGCCACTTGTAAATTAGCCTGCTTCTTACACAGAAAAACAGCAACATATCTTCATACTAGCTTATCCTGATGTGATTTAGAAAATGTAAGGATACTGGGTGGTAGAACGCACATATCTAGGTCATGAAAGGAGGGTCCTGAAATTTGATAGAGTGCAAAGATATAACACTTTCTTTACTCACCTCATGGCTGATTACGTGTTAATAAGAAGTTTGGGAAATTGAAACCCACTTTTTTAAATATAAACATGTACGTTCTGAGAGCCTCATCACACCACTTCCACAGAGGATTTCTGCTAAAGACATCACGTCTCATTATATTAGACAGGCGCCCCCCCCCCCTGTGTCCTCATTTGTGTTCCACTGCTCAGTCACACTGGAGCAAATAAGTATTCAACACATCAACCATTTCTTATTTCAACACATTTCCGTGGCAGCTATTCACATGAAGTTTACACCAGACGCCTCATTCTGCTGTTGTGTTGGGGTTTGGGTTCTAGGAAGTGTGTGTTTGGAATAGATTAATGCATTAGAGATGCAATCTGGAATAATAACAACAGCCAAGTGCGCTCCCTGACGTTTTTGGGGTAAACTGCTGAGGGAGATGAAGATGATAGTTTGAACATGTTTTGGTTCTAAACTCAGTGTTCTAACCTCAGTGTTCTAACCTCAGTGTTCTAAACTCAGTGTTCTAACCCCAGTGTTCTAACCTCTGTGTTCTAACCCCAGTGTTCTAACCTCTCTGTGTTCTAACCTCAGTGTTCTAACCTCAGTGTTCTAAACTCAGTGTTCTAACCCCAGTGTTCTAACCTCTGTGTTCTAACCCCAGTGTTCTAACCTCTCTGTGTTCTAACCTCTGTGTTCTAACCTCAGTGTTCTAACCTCAGTGTTCTAACCTCAGTGTTCTAACCCCAGTGTTCTAACCCCAGTGTTCTAACCTCAGTGTTCTAAACCCCAGTGTTCTAAACTCAGTGTTCTAACCTCAGTGTTCTAAACCCCAGTGTTCTAACCTCAGTGTTCTAACCTCAGTGTTCTAACCTCTGTGTTCTAAACTCAGTGTTCTAACCTCAGTGTTCTAAACCCCAGTGTTCTAACCTCAGTGTTCTAACCTCAGTGTTCTGGTCCTAGGTCTGGGATGGGACTAAGTGCCCCCACCCTCTGCTGGACGTGACGGTGGAGCCAGGCACCCTGGAGGGAAGCCCCGCCCCCTGCAGGAACAGAGACAACCTCACCGCCAACGTCCTGGTCTACGACAACCACCTAGAGGTGGCCAATCAGCTGAAGGTAAGAAAGCACCCTAACCCTAACCCTGACACTGCTCAGCATGGAAGACTAGCAGGTAAGGGGTAGTGGTGGTCTAGTGGATAGTGAGTTGGACTTGTGATCGGAAGGTTGTGAGTTCAAATCCCGCCTGAAAACCACACCACTACTAGTGTGCCCTTGAGTAAGGCACTTAGCCCTCAGTTACTCCAGGGGGAATGTCCCTGTAATTCGTAATTGTAAATCGCTTTGGATTAAAAGCGTCTGCTAAATGGCAACATTTAAAAATCTAATTAAATTAGGTAAGACAGCACAGCATGGGAGACTGGCCTCGTCTCCTACCGTAACCACGTGTAGTCTAACTCTGTCTCTACAACCAATAAATCAACTTTTTGATGATATTCTAATTATATGACCAGCACCTGTATCAGGGTTTCCGTTAGAAAAAAATTGTGCCGGTCAACGTGTCCGGGAAGATTTCAATTTACCGGACAAACGTGAGAAATTCCGGTCATCATATTAAAATATAATATAGGTGTTTGTCGCGGTGATTACTGTTGTGTAGCCTATACAGTATATGCCGTTTAATGTCCATTTCTCATCCGATACGATTAGATGCGAGCTATATAATATAGGCTTTCATGATTCGCATGCGCTATGCCATAATATTATGTCCAGCGCTGAACGCGCCACACTGGGAACTGAACAGACTGCATCGATCAATGAACGGACTCCACATTACGTTAACTGAAGTCTGTTAAATTGTTTGGGATTAATGTGAGTTTTCTATTTTCTCTTTCCAGTTTTACCCTTTTTATCAATAAAACAACGTCATTTCTATATCTTAATCGGACTCGCGAGTATGACAATGAGGAGAACATAACTGTTTATTGAGAAACGATTGATAGGCAGGCTGGGATACGTATATAAAGAAATACCACAATGTCTAGATGTATAACATTGTATTGAAAAGTGCAAGAGGTTACATGTAGGCTTCTGGCGTGACACATAGGCTAGCCTAATTTTCGTTCATATGCCTTTTATCAGATAAAATAAAATAGAATAAAACTCTTTGAAAATAAATAGGCTTTAAATGAACTTAACTGCTTTCAGTAGCTCAGTCAGTCCCACATACTGATGACATGCGATGCCATTTTTTGCCATGTGAAATGCAACTTGTAGCTGAGAGTGCAGCTTATTGTTAGCCGTTTCATTAGCCTGCTCACAGTGGCCTGACCGCCGATATGTGCTCACTGCACCGCCTGTGATCAGTGAGACATTCTCATATTCGTTGCTCCTCTCGTGAATCCGTTATTCCTCCCCGATTTTTTGCACGGTGAGCAGAACATTTTTCCTTCCCCATCTAAACGCAGCCAGGGGAAATGTTCTTTCCATTCAACTCGGAACCCTCCAGTTGGCTGGAGGAGCCACTACCTCCATCTCTTTAGAGCCAGACTTCTCCTCAGACTCATTGTAGCTTGGTTTCATGAAGTCATTGTTAAGCTTACTTTGTCTTGCCATGTTTACCTCTCGCTCGCTAATGGTGCACTTTGAGCTGCAACGTTTGCAGGTTAAAAGCAGGGTTGCCAGATGGGCCGGGTTATCGCCGAATGGGCTACTGGGTTTAGCGGTAATAGACTGGTTAGGCTGTAAAATCCCATCTGGCAACCCTGCCACCGCTGTTTCGCGGAGTCATCATCATGCCGGCGTCAAATCATATAATAATAAAAGAAATATAGCCTATATATTCATCTTTTTTAACATAGAAGGAATCAGAATGTGACAATTCAACTTTAGCGAATTGTATTCAAATTGTGGTTAGAGGGAATTATTTTCACCAGACATTATGACCGAAGAGATTTCAATTTGTCGGACTTCAATAGATTTTACCGGACAAAGACCGGTAATTACCGATTAACGGAAACCCTGACCTGTATATATTACATATAGTAATATGGCTATTTTCTAGTAGAAATGAGCTCCATCTTTTTTGGACAGCTGTCAACATCTCGTCATCATGTGCTGATATCGCGACACTACAGCTTGGCGAATCGTCCTGACCAAGTGAAGAATCTTGTAGTCTGTGAGCCCCCGTCGTTGCCACATCCTGTAGTCTGCGCTGTGCTGCGCAGTCTGCGCGCCGCTGAGACGCGGACACCAGCACGACGGTCGTTTAGTGTGAGAGGCTCAGCGATGTTACAACTTGAAAAGTCGTCTAGTCTGTAGCCGCCTTTAAAGACAGAGAGGTAGAGAGAGAGGTAAAGGGTGAGGTAGTGAGAGAGGTAAAGAGTGAGGTAGAGGTAGAGAGAGAGTTAAAGAGTGAGGTAAAGAGAGGGAGTGAGAGAGTTAAAGGGTGAGCTAGAGGTAGAGAGAGAGTTAAAGAGTGAGGTAAAGAGAGGGAGTGAGAGAGTTAAAGGGTGAGCTAGAGGTAGAGAGAGAGGTAAAGAGTGAGCTAGAGGTAGAGAGAGAGGTAAAGGGTGAGGTAGTGAGAGAGGTAAAGAGTGAGCTAGAGGTAGAGAGAGAGGTAAAGAGTGAGCTAGAGGTAGAGAGAGAGGTAAAGAGTGAGGTAGTGAGAGAGGTAAAGAGTGAGGTAGAGAGAGAGGTAAAGAGTGAGGTAGAGGTAGAGAGAGAGGTAAAGAGTGAGGTAGTGAGAGAGGTAAAGAGTGAGGTAGAGGGAGTGAGAGAGTTAAAGGGTGAGCTAGAGGTAGAGAGAGAGGTAAAGGGTGAGGTAGTGAGAGAGGTAAAGAGTGAGGTAGAGGTAGAGAGAGAGTTAAAGAGTAAGGTAAAGAGAAGGAGTGAGAGAGTTAAAGGGTGAGGTAGTGAGAGAGGTAAAGAGTGAGGTAGAGAGAGAGGTAAAGAGTGAGGTAGAGGTAGAGAGAGAGGTAAAGAGTGAGGTAGAGGTAGCCAGGTCACTTGTACCTCCCAGTGTTGTCCTGTACCAGAGCTGTTTGTGGAGTGTGCCCAAATCAACAATGGTGTTTTTGTATTACCTTCTCTCTGTTGTCTTTTATTGGCTGGCTGTGTTGTTCTGCAAAGTGCTTTCTGCTTTCTGCTGCACCTCAGGCAGACCTTGTTTTCCCTGCCGACAATAAGAGCTGTGAATGTTTAAAATGTTAGATTGTGTAATCGTGACTGAACTCCTTGTGAATGTATAACCCTGCGTTGATGCTCTGCCTCTGTGCAGACAGGCAGCGTTAGCATACGGTTGCGTAATCCCAGTGTATGATGTGTGAACCCTAATAGTAGTAATAATAATAATAACTTTAATCTATATAGCGCCTTTCAAAAGACCCAAGGACGCTTTACAATTCAAGGGAAATGATCAGACAGACAAAACAGAAAACAAACAAAGCAAAACTGAAACATTGACTAGGGGCCAAAGGCCTTGGTGAACAGATGGGTTTTAAGGGCTGATTTGAAGGAGTCCAGGGTGGGGGCGTTGGGGAGATCACTATGGGGAGAGAGTTCCAGAGAGTAGGTGCGGCCGCGCTGAAGGCTCTGTCCCCAAAGGTCTGTAGGTTGGTGCGGGGGGTGGACAGCAGGCCCATGTCTATGGGCTATGGGGTATGCTGGGGGAGGAGGTCAGTTAGGTACTGGGGGGCGCAGGCGTGGAGGGATTTGTAGGTGAGGAGGAGGATTTTGTAGGTGATGCGGGACTTGACCGGGAGCCAGTGGAGGTGGATGAGGGTGGGTGTCTGTGTTCTCTTGATTAAGAAGTAGCAGCTTTCTGTTGTAGTTGTGCTGTTTTATTCACCCTAGTTCTGAGACGAGACCCCACCTGGTCCTCTGTCAGAGAAGACGACAGTGTTCCTAATATTATGTCTTTCTGGTTTACTACACATCTGCTGCAGAGTGCAAACTGTTGCAGGTGAGAAACTGCATTGTCTGTCCAAACTGATCTGTCTGGAACTCGGCAAAGCAATTATGGGATGGATAAACCGAATTAATGCGCTGTCCTAAAATGTTACCATGGTTACAGAGGGACACATTTTTCAGCCTAAAACCAGTTATGACTGTTCATAACAAAACTATAAAATGTATAAATCATTTCAAGTTTCACTCAAACGAGTTTCCTAGTTCCAGAAACATGAAACATGACTGTGTCAGCGGAGTTGAGTCTGCCGATGAGGAGGAAATATACCGTAGTGTGGAATGGGCTGAGCTGGCTGCTGAACAGAGGCTGAGAGAAGAAAGGAGGTTATTAGGATGAATGAAACAGAGAAAGAGAGGATGGGATAGAGGAAGGGAGAGGATCAGAGGAGAGAGAGAGATGACCAATCGATCCACCTCCGTCACGGTCTCACATGGACATCCTCACAGTACACACCCACACACACACACACACACACACACACACCAACAAACACACACACACCAACACACACACACACACACACACCAACACACACCAACAAACACACACACACCAACAAACACACACACACCAACACACACACACACACCAACAAACACACACACACCAACAAACAAACACACACACACGCACCAACAAACACACACAATTGGGGCAGGGCGATACGAGACAGACAGAACTATTTCTGTGTGTGAGATGGATTTTCCTCCTGTGCTCACTGCTTAGAGCACATGGCGTCTTCTCCTAGAAGCAGTATCTCCCCTGCTGTTGTTTTGTGGGTAACTATTCTAACACGCCGTCCACTTTGTCATCCTAACTGTCTGTCTGTCTGTCTGTGTGTCTGTCTGCCTGTCTGTCTGTGTGTCTGTCTGCCTGTCTGTCTGTCTGTGTGTCTGTCTGTCTGTCTGTCTGTCTGTGGGCTTACAGTGTTACAGTGTTACAGTGTTACAGTGTGGTGTGTGTCAGGAGTGTTGGAGGATGTCTCAGGAGGTAGAGGCTATGTCTCAGGAGGTAGAGGCTGTGTCTCAGGAGGTAGAGGCTGTGTCTCAGGAGGTAGAGGCTGTGTCTCAGGAGGTAGAGGCTGTGTCTCAGGAGGTAGAGGGTGTGTCTCAGGAGGTAGAGGCTGTGTCTCAGGAGGTAGAGGCTGTGTCTCAGGAGGTAGAGGTTGTGTCTCAGGAGGTAGAGGCTGTGTCTCAGGAGGTAGAGGCTGTGTCTCAGGAGGTAGAGGCTGTGTCTCAGGAGGTAGAGGTTGTGTCTCAGGAGGTAGAGGCTGTGTCTCAGGAGGTAGAGGCTGGTGGAGGTAGAGGCTGTGTCTCAGGAGGTAGAGGCTGTGTCTCAGGAGGTAGAGGCTGTGTCTCAGGAGGTAGAGGCTGTGTCTCAGGAGGTAGAGGCTGTGTCTCAGGAGGTAGAGGCTGTGTCTCAGGAGGTAGAGGTTGTGTCTCAGGAGGTAGAGGCTGTGTCTCAGGAGGTAGAGGCTGTGTCTCAGGAGGTAGAGGCTGTGTCTCAGGAGGTAGAGGCTGTGTCTCAGGAGGTAGAGGCTGTGTCTCAGGAGGTAGAGGCTGTGTCTCAGGAGGGAGAGGCTGTGTCTCAGGAGGTAGAGGCTGTGTCTCAGGAGGTAGGGGCTGTGTCTCAGGAGGTAGAGGTTGTGTCTCAGGAGGTAGAGGCTGTGTCTCAGGAGGTAGAGGCTGTGTCTCAGGAGGTAGAGGCTGTGTCTCAGGAGGTAGAGGCTGTGTCTCAGGAGGTAGAGGCTGTGTCTCAGGAGGTAGAGGCTGTGTCTCAGGAGGTAGAGGCTGTGTCTCAGGAGGTCGAGGCTGTGTCTCAGGAGGTAGAGGCTGTGTCTCAGGAGGTAGAGGCTGTGTCTCAGGAGGTAGAGGCTGTGTCTCAGGAGGTAAAGGCTGTGTCTCAGGAGGTAGAGCCGCCGTCTAATGATCGCAAGGTTGGCAGATCGGCGGTTCGAGCCCCGGCTGGCCACATGTCGAAGTGTCCTTGGGCAAGACTCTGAACCCCAGATTGCTCCCAGTGAGCGGGCCGGCCGGCGCCTTGCATGGTAGCTTCCCGCCATTGGTGTGTGAATGTATGTGTGAATGTGTGTGTGTGGGTGAATGAGAGGCCGTTGTAAAGCGCTTTGGATAAAGGCGATATATAAGTCAGTCTGTTTACCATTTACCATTTAATGATACTTGCAGAGGAATCTAGGTTCTCTTGGCCATGTTCAGTATCCATTAAATGGTTCATGGTGATCATTGATAACGGTAATTGAAAAATGGTGGCTGAAACCAAGGCATCTTGTCTGTAGGTGACCTTACAACCCTTCTATTACAAACCTTCTATTTAAAATGTTGTTTGTTTCAGGTAAAGTTTGTGGCCTGGTTCAAGCTGATAGTTACCTGGTATCTTTTAATAAAGTAATGTGGGTATTTTTTTTTACTTACCTCCAATTTTTTTACAAACCTCCGTGGTGCTTGGGTCAATGAATCCCAGAGAAACCAAAGTGGAGCCTAACTGATATGCAGTTATTGGGTACTTGCGTTATTATTTCCATGTACTTTTATAAGTACATACCTGGTTGATACCGGGGGTGTAAGATAAAGATATATCAACGTTTGTGAACGTGAACAGTGGCTGTTTCAGCAGATGAACAATGTCACCATAACACAAAGCCGGTAGAGAGTGAGCCCAGCCTATAGGCTCAGAGTGTGTCTCATTACCAGCGTACCTGGCTGCTGTGGGCAGCTGGAACCAGGCAGAGCAGCTCTGGGTCGGCAGTAGACTCGCCTGCTGGGCTCAGCTGGCCCTGAACCAGAGCCACTAGAGAAACGTTCTCACTAGAACATTAGGGGGTGTTCTCACTAGAACATTAGGGTGTGTTCTCACTACAACATCAGGGTGTGTTCTCACTAGAACATTAGGGGGTGTTCTCACTACAACATCAGGGTGTGTTCTCACTAGAACATTAGGGGGTGTTCTCACTAGAACATTAGGGTGTGTTCTCACTAGAACATTAGGGTGTTTTCACTACAACATCAGGGTGTGTTCTCACTACAACATCAGGGTGTGTTCTCACTAGAACATTAGGGTGTGTTCTCACTAGAACATTAGAGTGTGTTCTCACTAGAACATTAGGGTGTGTTCTCACTAGAACATTAGGGGGTGTTCTCACTAGAACATTAGGGTGTGTTCTCACTAGAACATTAGGGTGTTTTCACTACAACATCAGGGTGTGTTCTCACTAGAACATCAGGGTGTGTTCTCACTAGAACATTAGGGTGTGTTCTCATTAGAACATTAGGGTGTGTTCTCACTACAACATTAGGGTGTGTTCTCACTAGAACATTAGGGTGTGTTCTCACTAGAACATTAGGGTGTGTTCTCACTACAACATTAGGGTGTGTTCTCACTAGAACATTAGGGTGTGTTCTCACTAGAACATTAGAGTGTGTTCTCACTAGAACATTAGGGTGTGTTCTCACTAGAACATTAGGGTGTGTTCTCACTAGAACATTAGGGTGTGTTCTCACTAGAACATTAGGGTGTGTTCTCACTACAACATTAGAGTGTGTTCTCACTAGAACATTAGGGTGTGTTCTCACTAGAACATTAGGGCGTGTTCTCACTAGAACATTAGTGTGTTCTCACTAGAACATTAGTGTGTTCTCACTAGAACATTAGGGTGTGTTCTCACTACAACATTAGGGTGTGTTCTCACTAGAACATTAGAGTGTATTCTCACTAGAACATTAGGGTGTGTTCTCACTAGAACATTAGGGTGTGTTCTCACTAGAACATTAGGGTGTGTTCTCACTACAACATTAGAGTGTGTTCTCACTAGAACATTAGGGTGTGTTCTCACTAGAACATTAGGGCGTGTTCTCACTAGAACATTAGTGTGTTCTCACTAGAACATTAGGGTGTGTTCTCACTAGAACATTAGGGTGTGTTCTCACTAGAACATTAGGGGTGTTCTCACTAGAACATTAGGGGGTGTTCTCACTAGAACATTAGCGGGTGTTCTCACTAGAACTTTAGGGTGTGTTCTCACTAGAACATTAGGGTGTGTTCTCACTAGAACATTAGGGTGTGTTCTCACTAGAACATTAGGGTGTGTTCTCACTAGAACATTAGGGTGTTCTCACTAGAACATTAGGGTGTGTTGTTCTCACTAGAACATTAGGGGGTGTTCTCACTAGAACATTAGGGGGTGTTCTCACTAGAACATTAGGGTGTTCTCACTAGAACATTAGGGTGTTCTCACTAGAACATTAGGGGGTGTTCTCACTAGAACATTAGGGGGTGTTCTCACTACAACATTAGTGTGTTCTCACTAGAACATTAGGGTGTGTTCTCACTAGAACATTAGGGTGTGTTCTCACTAGAACATTAGGGGGTGTTCTCACTAGAACATTAGGGTGTTCTCACTAGAACATTAGGGGGTGTTCTCACTAGAACATTAGGGGGTGTTCTCACTACAACATTAGGGTGTGTTCTCACTAGAACATTTGCTTCACTTGGAATCGGAGTTTAGGATTAAATTTGTTTGCTCTGCGTCGTTTGGAGCTGTGAGAACGCGCATTCGAAGTCACTCCCGCAGCAAAGAACCAACGGATGCTCCGCTTGAAAAGGGTGGTTTCGCTCCGGTTAGAAACGACGCATCCGTCACTTTGCTTCGCTTCGCTTTTGGTGAGAACGCTGCTCGAGGCAGTCCATAGGAAAACAACAGCGCACGCGTGTTGATCTGGATAAGAGAGGGACGAACGGGCAATTTTCTATTTTTCGGACCAATCAACTACCACGTCTGTTGCTTCGATTGCGTATGTTACTTCGTTTACAATGAAGGGCTGTGAGAACGCAAACCAGAGAAATAATTTATGCAACAATGTTGCGAACTCATCCACTTGCTCCGGGTCCGGATTCAGACTTTCATGTGAGAACACGACCTCAGCCTCACCCTGTCTCTGCACAGGTCCACTGGTACCTCACGTCTCTGAGCATCACGCCGCCTTTACTCAGGCCTCAGACACCTGCTTCTGTCTTCGCTTATTCCCTGTTTTACCCCTTTAACCTCACTTAGTTGTTTAATTATGGGTGCTAGCAATTCAACAAGTCGGTTCAGGGTAGCTGGCTCTGAACCCGTTCCCTCCCCTTCTCTCCTCATGTTCCCTCACTCTTGTCGGGGCCCGAATCCATTTTCTTACTTTTAATCACCTTTTGGCTCGATCTAACCGACCTCTTTATTATTTCTCTTCTATATTACCTTGAATATATTTGTTGAAATATGATTTCTGAGGGTTTATTTTTGCCGAGTTGAGAGGGACTGAAAATGTGCGACTAATCACTCCGCCATCATACCGGAAGCCAACACCTGCTTCTGTCTAAACAGAAACACAACTGACGAACTGACGTCCAGTTCAATGAGAACTTACATTCCTCTAAAACATTCAGGATAGTGGGCAGCATGTCAGAGATGTGTTTTGACCTGAGACAGCTTGGCATGACAGGTCAAAGCCTGCTGGGCTAGTCGTGCCTGGACAAGCTCATCTTTGAGAAGTCGCTGATTGTTTTCCTGTCAGCTGTCTTTCATGAATCATATTCTATTGTGTTTCTCTGACTTTGTAGCCGTTGAAGTCTGGTGATTGTGATTGTGCATGTGCACCTTTTCTGTCAGACAGTGGATGTCTCAAGTGTCAGTCTCCCCCCTGCCCCCCCTCCCCTGCCCCCCCTCCCCTGCCCTCCCAGGTCCAGTACAAGCCCTCCAGCCTGGCCTGATGATGCTCTGATCCTTACAGCTCAGCCTCCCTCTGTCTGCACCCTGAACACAGGGATGTATCTGTCTGCTCTGAACACAGGGACATATCTGTCTGCTCTGGACACAGGGACGTATCTGTCTGCTCTGGACACAGGGACATATCTGTCTGCTCTGGACACAGGGACGTATCTGTCTGCTCTGGACACAGGGACGTATCTGTCTGCTCTGGACACAGGGACGTATCTGTCTGCTCTGAACACAGGGACGTATCTGTCTGCTCTGAACACAGGGACGTATCTGTCTGCTCTGAACACAGGGACATATCTGTTAGACTCTCTGGACACAGGGACATATCTGGTAGACACTCTGAACACAGAGACATATCTGGTAGACACTCTGAACACAGAGACATATCTGTTAGACTCTCTGGACACAGAGACATATCTGGTAGACTCTCTGAACACAGGGACATATCTGGTAGACACTCTGAACACAGAGACATATCTGGTAGACACTCTGAACACAGAGACATATCTGGTAGACTCTCTGAACACAGAGACATATCTGTTAGACACTCTGAACACAGAGACATATCTGTTAGACTCTCTGGACACAGAGACATATCTGTTAGACTCTCTGAACACAGAGACATATCTGTTAGACTCTCTGGACACAGAGACATATCTGGTAGACACTCTGGACACAGGGACATATCTGTTAGACACTCTGGACACAGAGACATATCTGGTAGACTCTCTGAACACAGAGACATATCTGTTAGACTCTCTGAACACAGAGACATATCTGTTAGACACTCTGGACACAGAGACATATCTGGTAGACTCTCTGAACACAGAGTGTGACGGCCCTGGCCCCATATTGTGTCCTGGCCTGTAATAAACATCTGTTTCCCTGTCTGCAGAGAGTACTCCTGCTGGACAGGGTTACCAATCAGTGAAAGGCAGGTCAGCTGGTGGACAGCTGATTGTGCCCCACCTGGTTCCAGGATCCAGGGCATAAAAGATCTATGCAGGCCTCAGTATTGAGGCCCCCTTCTAGGCACCATTATTTGTCTTATTTGTTTGTTCCTTGTTTCACACCATGCAACACTCACCTCACCACTTTCCACTACACTCACATTACACCACTGATTTACTGACTACCACACCTCATCTTATTATTGTTATATAGGCCTCATTTAGTTTACAATAAACATTTTCTTATCATTACTTACTAAGATCGTGTGTGTGTCTCCCGTTTTTGTCATGGTCATGAGCCTGGCCGTGACAAATTGGGGGCTCCGTCCGTTTTCGTTTTTCTAGCATTATTTTGATCACCTTTTGGTAAGTAAATATTGCTTTTTTTCTATTGAATTCTACCCGGTCGTTTGACTTTTTTGCTTAATTGATGGTTAAAACATTGTGGTTCATTACTTGTGGTGCGACTCCCATGGCTTGTTGCCTTGATTGGCAGGGGGTGCCTTGTTAAGTTAATAAGCGCGTGTCTCTGTTAGTAGCCTAGGCAGAGATTTTGGTGAATGAACTGCAAACTGGTGTCGTAGTCGATTCCCCACCAGTTCAAAATTATCGCCTGCGGGTGTTTTTTTTTTGAAAGCCTTGAGTGGCATATTAAGCATTTTGGAGACACACTTATCGCATTTTTGTATATAATAGCCTATTGTTAATTGATCTGCGCGATCGTTTTGTTTGTAATGGTGCTTAGATAGGTTTTTTTCTATTGGGGCAAGAGGGTGTATACAATTGGCTGTCAGTTGCGCACATGTAGGCTACGGGGCTGCCCTGGTAGGCTTACGGTCTCTCTCCTTTGAGTCTGGCTGAGCGTTTTTCTGTAGTGTTGCGGTACGGCGGCTAGAGCAATTGTCTCGGGGACACATTCTTAGCTGTCAGGTGGGCGACCAGCTTGCTGGGGGTCTAACCGGGCTGACGAGTTAGTGTTTAAAGATCCTCCCGCTAGCGCATGAAGACTAGGGTTGAGCTTACTCAGTCAGGTCCTGGGGTAGGCAGTCAGATAGGGGCATGCTCCGTTGCGAGGTTGTCAATTTCCTCTGATGCGCGCTGAGTTGTCAGTGTATACGCCATCTTGGGTCCATAGGCCTACATTGTCCTGTACTTAATATTGTGATTTAATAAAATAAAAATGTCTGGAGTAGAGGGGTTTATAGCAGCTCCATCCTATGACTTATTGTACCGTTTTACTAAAGCTCAATTGTTATTGGTTGCAAAACATTATGATGTAGCGGTGGTAGAACAAAAGAAACATGAGCTTAGGGCATGTTTAGAGTCGAAACTGGTCGAGATGGCAATTTTGCCACAGCCTGTCAAGGGTTTAGCTTCGCCTGTTGCTAAGCACCCTTTTACATTTGACCAGGAAAAAGAATTGCTCAAACTGAGATTAGACCAGGAATTTGCACTTGAGAAAATGAAATGTGAAGTCCAAATGCAAACTGAAACGGCTAGATTGGAGTTAGAGAGACATAGGTTGAATTTGATTGAAGACGGTAAAATCAGTAGTGAAGTCTTAAGTAGTGGGGGTTCTTTTGCTTCCAGGGGAGCAAATAGAGGCTCATTTGATACAGCAGGAAACTTGAAACTTTTACCTAAATTTAATGAAAGGGATCCTGACTCGTTTTTTTCGTTGTTTGAGCGCCTCGCTGACACTCGTGGTTGGCCAGATGCTGAACGCACCCTCATGTTACAATGTGTTTTTACAGGTCGAGCACAGTTGGCATATTCGTCCCTGAGCCGTGAGGATTCTCTGATTTATGAGAAAGTGAAGTCTGCAGTGCTTAAATCTTATGAACAGGTTCCGGAGGCCTACAGACAGAAATTTAGGAATTGGAGGAGAAACAAGAGTCAGACACATCTTGAGTTTACAAGAGAATTAGTTTTGCATTTCAATCGCTGGTGCAAGGCGTCTGATGTATATGATATTGATGATTTCTGTGATCTGATTGTACTGGAGCAATTTAAAAATGCTATTCCCCAGAATATAGCCACCTATATTAGTGAAAAGCAGGTGACTACTCCTGCTGAAGCTGCTGCGTTGGCAGATGATTTTACATTGACTCATAGCAGGGGTAGGTTTGGAGAGCCGCGCACGTTTGGTGAGTCTCGCGCTTATGTGCCAGAGCCTGGGTTTCAGAGGAGTACCTTTGGTTTTGATATGCCACCTGCTGGTCAGTCAGTTGCAACTGATTTTGGTCGTAGAGGTCAGAATAGTTCAAGGAGTTATGAGAATCAGAATAGTTCAAGGAGTTATGAGAATCAGAATAGTTCAAGGAGTTATGAGAAAGTGTGCAGTCACTGCCATAAAAAGGGGCATGTTAAATCTGAATGCTATGCTTTAAAGTCTAGAGGTAAGCCTTGGGCTCCAGTGTCTCATGGGGATGGGGCTAAAGGGGCTGGTTGCGCGGCGCCGGTGGTGCAGCGGGTTAAGTCTGCTGCCCAAGCCTGTGATTCGCTGTCCCAGGTGCGCTCTACACATGTTGAGTCTCCACAATCCTCTGACCTTGAATCTTACTTGCCATTCCTTACAGATGGTTTGGTGTCCCTCGTCGGTGGGGATGAGAAGGTCCCAGTAAACATTTTACGGGATACTGGGGCATTTGATTCGTTTATTTTAGCTTCTGCTTTGCCATTTTCTGATGCCTCTGACACAGGTGACTCCATTCCCATTCGTGGTATGGGTTTGGCTGTATTGCATGTTCCTCTGCACAGAATAATTCTTTCATCTGATTTGTTTCAGGGTGAGATGACTGTGGGTGTGCGCCCAGCGTTGCCCTGTGAGGGGGTGACCATGATCATGGGTAATGGCTTGGTTGGTGCACGAGTGTGGGCAGATGTGGCGCCACCTGTGGTGGTTACGTCTGTGCCAGTATTTAAAAGCAAGCCTGATGAAAGTGAACGGGAGTTTCCTGAGGTGTTCACTGCGTGTGCCGTAACTCGTGCCATGAGCCGTGCCACGCCTGACCCTGACAAAATGGTGGATGATGTGGAGCATGTGATATCACTGTCTGATTTTCCCCTGTCTGTCCCTCACAGTGAACTGGTGAGAGAGCAGCGGGCAGATCCAAGTCTGAAAGAGCTGTTTGAGGGAGCTCTCCCTGCTGGGGGGGTGAGGAACAGCGCCCATGCCTATTTCATTCACAATGAGGTATTGGTGAGGAAGTGGGTTCCCCATGGCGTTGAGTTTGTGGGAGACCCCATTTACCAAATTGTTGTGCCCTCCAAGTATCGCAGCTTGGTTCTGCAGGTGTCACATGATGAGGGTGGACACCTAGGAGTTTCTAAGACCTATGATCGCATCCTCCGTTACTTCGTTTGGCCTCGCCTTAAGAGGGATGTGGCAGCCTATGTAAAAACATGTCATACATGTCAGTTGACAGGAAAGCCGAATCAGAGCATTACACCGGCTCCATTGAGTCCGATTCAGGCAACCAGTCAACCGTTTGACCATCTCATTATTGATTGTGTAGGTCCCCTCCCTCCGTCTCGTACTGGGGCTAAGTATTTGCTGACAGTTATGTGCCAGGCTACCAGGTATCCTGCAGCTTATCCCTTACGCAATATCACCACCAAGTCTGTAGTCCGTGCCTTGACTCAGTTCATTTCAATCTTTGGCATACCAAAAATCATCCAGTCTGACCAGGGTTCTAATTTCTCTTCCCATCTGTTCGCTCAGGTCCTGAAACAGCTGCGCGTTAAGCACAACAGGGCGTCAGCCTATCACGCGCAGAGCCAGGGCGCATTGGAGCGATTCCATGCAACTTTGAAATCTTTGTTGCGCGCCTACTGTACTGAGCTGGACGGAGATTGGGAGGAGGGGCTTCCTTGGATGATGTTAGCCGCCAGGGAGGTGAGCCAGGAAAGTACGGGTTTTAGTCCCAATGATCTGGTGTTCGGACACACAGTACGTGGCCCCTTGGCCGTTATCCAAGATGATTGGAAAGAGTCCGAACCACCAAAAAACTTGCTTAGTTACGTGCTCGGCTTTAAGCATAGGCTTTATGAAGCCGGTGAGCTGGCAAAAGAAAAACTAGCTAGTGCACAAAAGAAAATGAAACGCCTTTATGACCGCCGAACTGAGCCACGGAAGTTTAGCCCGGGTGATCAGGTTCTGGCACTCTTGCCCATGGTTGATTCCCCCTTTTGTGCTAAATTTACTGGTCCACATACTGTAATAAAGCAAGTGTCTGATCTTAATTACCTGATTGCTACACCTTTGCGTAGGAAGCCTAATCAGCTCTGCCACATTAATTTATTGAAACCGTATTATGACCGTGTGTCTTCTTCTTCTTCTTCTTCTTCTTCGTCGTATGGGTAGTTGTTTTTCCTCTCCACTCCACCAGGCTCGGGGCCGAGGGGCTACCCTTTTACCACCCCGAGACCTGGTTGAGGGGCTCACCCAGGCTATATTTCTGGACACCCCTCCAGAAGCCACGTCATCGTCTCGTCGTCTAATACCGACAGACCATGCATCCCGTTGGGTGGGTGGTACACCGGGCAATCCAGGATAATATGGTCTGCGGTTTGGTCCTCTGCGCCACACTCGCACGACGCATTTGGGGCCAAGCCCCATCTGTGCATTGATGAGCGGAAACGCCCGACGCCGGTCCGGAGACGATTGAGCCTCACCCAGGATAGCCTTGGCAAGTCCATCCCGAGGGGCTCAGCGCCGGCGACTGGGATGTGGTCGCGGAGTTTGGAGGTGTTAGCCTCCCACTCCGCGCGCCACATATAATCCGCCCATCCTGCCGCACTGATGTTGAGATCTCTGCATTGCTGCCTGAGATCCTGTGCGGCAGGCACAAATGGGTGTCTCGACTTGAGACGCCGGGAGGGCTCCGCTGTTATAGTGAGCCTATCATGGAGCAGATGGTTATTAAGCTCCACGGCCCGGCAGGCGAGACGTGCTGTGGCTCCCATGCGGCGGAGGCCTGCGGGCTGGATGCCTGCTAAGATGGGAAGGTTGTCCACGGGGGTAGGACGCAGGCACCCTGTCACAATGCGCAAGGCTTCGTTTATAGGCGAGTCGATGAGGCGGGTGTGGGCACTGCGACACCATACTGGGGCGCAGTATTCACTAGTTGAATAAACGAGGGCTAGGGCTGCCGTGCGCAAGGTCCTTGCACCGGCGCCCCAGCCCGAGCCAACCAGTCGCCTCATCAACGCCACACGAGCTGTTAGCTTCTTGCGCAGTGACTCGAGGTGTCGGCGAAACGTGAGCGTCCTGTCCAATGTCACGCCGAGATAGATTGGCTCAGCGGAACATGGCAGGGGAGTTCCATCTAGGTGTACTCTAAGCTCACGTTTAGCCTCCCTGCTGTTAAGGTGGAAGGCAGCCGACACCGTCTTTGCCTCGCTAAGCTTCAATCTCCATTTCCGGAAGTATGCCACTAGTGTCTGCATGTCCTGGCTCAGAATCCCCTCCACAGACTGCCAATTTCCAGCAGAGTACACCACTGCGAGGTCGTCTGCGTAGGCGTACTTCCGCGAGAGTGTGTTGGGCAGGTCATAGGTGTAGATATTATAGAGGAGGGGGGCCAGGACCGATCCCTGAGGGACGCCGTTCTTAAGGCGTCGAAGCCTGCTTAGCTGTCCGCGACCGGTGGTGAGGGTAAAGCTGCGGTTACGGATGAGCTCCATGATCATTCTGACCATGTGCCTGTCCGGCAGCAGGCGGAGCAGCTTGCAGGAGAGGCCGCGATGCCATACGGTATCGTAGGCAGCCGTCAGGTCTATAAAGACGGCTGTGCGTGGACGTTGCTGGTCTAAAAATCATCAACGTCTACAAACCTCCACCCTCGCGAATCACACCAGTGTGTCTACCAGTGTTCCCCCACCCCTGTATCTATGCTGGTGACTTCAATTGCCAGCATGAAGACTGGGGCTACCGCACCAACTCACCCGACGGAGAGAACCTGGCTGTCTGGGCAGCTAATAACAGCCTGGCCCTGTTGTACGACCCCAAGGGCGCAGCCAGCTTCCGCTCCGGTCGCTGGAACACTGGGACGAACCCTGACCTGGCATTCGCGAGTGCCAGCGCTGACAACCGGCTCCCCGATAGACGTGTGCTAGGAAAGTTCCCGAGGTCTCAACATCGACCCTCACTGATAACAACGGCCAAACTCGTGAACCTTGTTCCGAGTGAGCCAGTGAAACGGTGGAACTTCCGAAAGGCCGACTGGAAACGCTTCCGCCTCCTTACCAACAAATCCACAAGGCACCTCCCATCGCCTAACTCTAACAACGTGGATGAGGCGTACCGGGACTTCTGTGGCATGTTGGTGAAAGCGGCAAAAAAATCCATCCCACGCGGACGTCGCATTAGCTACAAACCGTGTTGGGATGAGGAGTGTGAGAAGCTCCACTGTGCCTTCCTCCAGGCCCCTGCAGGAGCTGAGTCGGACAGGCTTGCAACAGCCTTGCTGTCAAGACTCAGCCGTAAAAGACAGGAGCGCTGGGAGGAGGCCATTGACTCCATCGACTTCTCGCACTCCAGCCGTAAGGCATGGAGTATCATGAACAATCTCACTGGTAGGTCCAGACACTCCCCCCGTCACTGCCCCATCTCTGCAAATAAAATCGCATCACAATTTGTGAAAAGTGGGTCATACGAGGGCAAAGACCGCGAGTCATCTCGACTTGTGGCAAAAGAAGTGTCAGACCTCTGGAGGGCCCCAACACCTAGCAGTGACTACATCTCCGGTGAATTCACCCCGGAGGAGTTCGCTGCTGCCCTCCAGCATCTAAAGCCAGGGAAAGCTCCGGGGCCTGATTCCATCTGCCCGGAGCTTATTCTCCATGCCGCACCCGCCTTGAAGTCCTGGCTGAGAGCGTTCCTCACTTCCTGTTTGCGCCAACTCAAGATCCCCAAAATCTGGCGAAGAGCCCTAGTTGTCGCGATCCCTAAACCGAATAAGCCTGAAGGGGACCCTAAGAGTTACCGTCCCATCTCTCTGCTATGCATCCCCTTCAAGATCCTCGAGCGTCTCATCTACGCCCGCATCGAACCAATTGTCGACCCGCTGCTCCCACGTGAGCAGGCCGGGTTCCGACGCGGGAGGTCGACCGTAGATCAAGTCACCCTTATGACTCAAGACATCGAGGATTGCTTTTCGGCAAAAAAGAAGGCCGGGGCCGTCTTTATAGACCGTGTGTCTGATTCTGTGGAGCAGGCGTCAGTTCCTGTTCGTCCGGCGTGTGTAGCCAGTACAGTAGGGGATTCCCCTCAGGTGGTGGCAGAGCCTGAGGAGGATGGCCTATCCAGTCCCGACCAGGAGTTGTTGACTGGAAGATTGAAAAATTCAGAGTCCTTTCGTGATCTTGGGAGCTCGTTGGGGCATTTAACAGAGGTTGAATGTACCCAACTGCTGCATCTTGTTAAGGATTATCCATCCATTTTTACGTCACATAAAAGGGAAGGACAATGTAGTGGCAGATGCATTGTCCAGGGCCCCTTGTTAAAATTGTTTTTGTGTTAACTAATTTCCTGTTTTTACCCTTCTACTGTTCCTGCTCCTCTTAATTATGGCTTCATTGGTACCTGTTGCCGAGGTTGGAGTAATGGTGGTTGGTCCTGAATACAGGTGATTATATATTATTTCAGTGTTCCCTTTGGGACCCTGTTTCTATGGGAGGGGGTGTGACGGCTAGGGTTGGGTACCGAAAATCGGTACCGGTAGGTACCGGTTACTTTACATTCGGTATGTACCCGTACCGAATCGCAAAGGAGATTTCGGTACCTCATTTCGGTACTTTTGTGTCCGGTGTCATGCAACAGTCAACCACACGTGACTTGAGTCGTGACGTGACATCGCCTGTTAAATTTCCAATCAGTGCGTGTCGTGGTAGTGAGGTGAGCAGTTGTGTTGAGAACTTAAGAAGAGTGAGTTTATAGTAAGTGTAGTAATATAGTTAGTGATTGTATTATTGTATTATTATTATTATTATTATTATTATCATCATCATAATCATAATAATATTATCGAATTTCGCTAGCTAGCCTAGCTACGAGGTCACCGAGAATGCCGAAGGCCCTAATGAAGCAGCGTTCTAAAGTGTGGCTGCATTTCACCCGACTCGACGAAAACAACGCGAAGTGCTCAAAATGCTTAAAATCCTTCGCACTTTATCGCTATTATGGCGATGTGCTGTGCCTATGGTGTTCCTCAGTCCAGCGGCAGTCAAATGCCGGTAGATTCGTGTCTTGCTCTCTCAGCACCGCTTCCTGGTTGACGACTCCCGTTGACAGCGGGGGGAGAGAAAAGTTTTACCAGGGAATTCGCTCCGCGCTGTGTCGTTCAGTTTCAGGTAAAGTGACGTGAAAACAATATTTGTTTACTTTATGTTTATAAATCTGTGCCATTAGACAATTATGTCAAAACAAAAAAAAAGTCAAAATGACAATAAAAAAGTCAAGAGAGGTGTCGTATTTTGCCAGAGAAGGCAAATATGCTGATCTTTTTGCAAAATAATTGCTGAGGTGGGAGTTTTATTTGTTATTTGAGTGTATATTTAACTGTAATATTATATATATATATATATATATATATATATATATATATATATATATATATGTATATTGTGCCTCAGTCAGCAGGAGTTTTATTTTCATTTATTTTAATTTGAGTGTATATTTAACTAATAATATTGTGCCTCAGCAATAAAAAAGTGAAAAGCTGTTTAATGTTGTCGACCGTGTTATTATTATATATATATATATATATATATATGTCATTTTAAAAAATCAAAAGTACCGAATTAAGTACCGTTTTGGTACCGGTACCGTTTTTAAAGTATCGGTTAGGTACCGGTACCGGATAAAACCCAAACGATACCCAACCCTAGTGACGGCCCTGGCCCCATATTGTGTCCTGGCCTGTAATAAACATCTGTTTCCCTGTCTGCAGAGAGTACTCCTGCTGGACAGGGTTACCAATCAGTGAAAGGCAGGTCAGCTGGTGGACAGCTGATTGTGCCCCACCTGGTTCCAGGATCCAGGGCATAAAAGATCTATGCAGGCCTCAGTATTGAGGCCCCCTTCTAGGCACCATTATTTGTCTTATTTGTTTGTTCCTTGTTTCACACCATGCAACACTCACCTCACCACTTTCCACTACACTCACATTACACCACTGATTTACTGACTACCACACCTCATCTTATTATTGTTATATAGGCCTCATTTAGTTTACAATAAACATTTTCTTATCATTACTTACTAAGATCGTGTGTGTGTCTCCCGTTTTTGTCATGGTCATGAGCCTGGCCGTGACAAGAGACATATCTGTTAGACTCTCTGGACACAGAGACATATCTGTTAGACACTCTGGACACAGAGACATATCTGTTAGACTCTCTGAACACAGGGACATATCTGGTAGACTCTCTGAACACAGAGACATATCTGTTAGACACTCTGGACACAGAGACATATCTGTTAGACTCTCTGAACACAGGGACATATCTGTTAGACACTCTGGACACAGAGACATATCTGTTAGACTCTCTGAACACAGGGACATATCTGTTAGACACTCTGGACACAGAGACATATCTGGTAGACACTCTGGACACAGGGACGTATCTGGTAGCTGAACACAGGGACATATCTGTTAGACACTCTGAACACAGGGACATATCTGTTAGACACTCTGAACACAGAGACATATCTGGTAGACTCTCTGAACACAGGGACATATCTGTTAGACACTCTGAACACAGGGACATATCTGGTAGACTCTCTGAACACAGAGACATATCTGGTAGACTCTCTGAACACAGGGACATATCTGTTAGACACTCTGGACACAGAGACATATCTGGTAGACTCTCTGAACACAGGGACATATCTGTTAGACACTCTGGACACAGAGACATATCTGTTAGACTCTCTGAACACAGAGACATATCTGGTAGACTCTCTGGACACAGAGACATATCTGGTAGACACTCTGGACACAGAGACATATCTGGTAGACACTCTGGACACAGAGACATATCTGGTAGACTCTCTGAACACAGAGACATATCTGTTAGACTCTCTGAACACAGAGACATATCTGTTAGACTCTCTGAACACAGAGACATATCTGGTAGACTCTCTGAACACAGAGACATATCTGTTAGACACTCTGGACACAGAGACATATCTGGTAGACTCTCTGAACACAGAGACATATCTGTTAGACTCTCTGGACACAGGGACATATCTGTTAGACTCTCTGAACACAGGGACATATCTGGTATCTGGTATCTGTGGACACAGTTGAGATATCTCCTCTAGTGATTCAGGTCCATTTGCTTCTGTTGCTTTTGGAATTTGAGGCCTGTTGGATTGTTTTGCATTCCCAAAGTATGCAAAACATTTTTTTTTTATATCTTTGCGCTCAATAAAATGTCAGGACCCTCCTTTCATGACTTGTCCTAGATATGTGCCTTCTGCCACCCAGTATCCTTACATTTTCAACATCACATCAGGATAAGCTAGTATGAAGCTATTTTGCAGGTTTTCTGTGTAGGAAGCGGGCTAATTTACAAGCGGCCAACTAGTGGTCGTTGTGTGTAAGTAGCAGCTTGAGCATTGTGAAGAGCCCCCGAGGCGGCTCTTTTAGTAGGTAAAAATGCACGGCTGTCCTAGTGTTAATGACCGTGTTGTGCATCAGCCATTTGACAATAACAGACCCTGCATGACATACAGCGTATAAACATGCCTATGGGTAGATGACCTATGTTGTGTGTCTACTACCACCTGGCTCTCTCAGATGTGTGAGAGGTGATCAGGTTTCCCTCTGAGGCTGGTGGTGGAAGGATGACTGAGGCCGTAGCCGCAGTCTTGCAAAAAGTCTGTTTATTGTTCTTTGTTTTCACATGGAGCATCACTTTATGTTTATGTTGCTGGAAATGTTTAGCTTTGGTACCACATCGCCATCTGCTGGAAGGAAGTGGTAAACTCTCTGATGCAGTCTGCTACCTGCAAGTAAGATGCAGTTAATACAGTTTCATATTCACTGGCCATTTACATTTTACATTTTTGTAAAATTTGACTAAGCAAGTGAATCATCAATCCACCAGTCGCAGCAGGAAGAGTAATCTAGCTCAGGCCAGGGGCCAATGGCAGTCACAGTGATGGAAGGAAAAACGTTTTATTTTATTTTATATATATATATATATATAGACACTGGAGAACAGAGAAACATTACAAGGGGGGCAGTAGAAGTCATAGGGGACACAGTAGAGGGGAAAAGCGGTTGTCTTCAGGAGACGCAGTGCTGGGGGGTAGTAGATGTCTCAGGAGGAGCAGATAAGGTGTAACCTGAAGAGATGGAGGTCTTCAGTCTCCGATGGAAGATAGGTAGTGACTCTGCAGATCTCTGCCATCATGTGCATAACATCCGCTCTTACAACGTGCACAAACTGACATCACACATTAACAATCAGGAGTTTCCGAGGTCTATCGAAAGAGTCTGAAACTCTTCGACTTACCCCAACTACCAAAAACCCCATCATGCATCAGTAACTGACGTCCCTCCCGTCCCTCTCCTGTCAGCCCGGGGCCTACCTCAGGATCTACAACCTGCGCGCCGTTCCTGAGGCCAGCAGGTTGCCTGGCAACAGCACAGACCAGCCGGAGCAGATGGAGCACCTGGCGTTCCACCTGCACGGAGGCACCTCGTACGGCCGCGGGATCAGAGTCCTGCCTGACAACAGCCCCGACGTGCAGGAGCTTAGGAGGTGAGGGGGAGAAGCTGAGAGGGAGGGAGGGAGGGAGGGAGGGAGGCTGAGAGGGAGGGAGGGAGGGAGAGAGAGGCTGAGAGAGGCTGAGAGGGAGGGAGGGAGGCTGAGAGGGAGGGAGGGAGGCTGAGAGAGGCTGGGACAGGCTGGGAGAGACTGAGAGAGACTGAGAGAGACAGAGAGAGACTGAGAGAGACTGAGAGGCGGAGAGAGGCTGAGAGAGACAGAGAGAGGCTGAGAGAGGCTGAGAGGCTGAGAGACAGAGAGGCTGAGAGAGGCTGAGAGAGGCTAAGAGAGACTGAGAGAGGCTGAGAGAGACAGAGAGAGGCTGAGAGAGGCTGAGAGAGGCTGAGAGAGACTGAGAGAGGCTGAGAGAGGCTGAGCGGCAGAGAGAGGCTGAGAGAGACTGAGAGAGACTGAGAGAGGCTGAGAGAGGCTGAGAGAGACTGAGAGAGGCAGAGAGAGACTGAGAGAGACTGAGAGAGGCTGAGAGAGGCAGAGAGAGACTGAGAGAGGCTGAGAGAGACTGAGAGAGGCTGAGAGAGGCTGAGAGGCTGAGAGAGGCTGAGAGAGACTGAGAGAGGCTAAGAGAGACAGAGAGAGGCTGAGAGAGACAGAGAGAGACTGAGAGAGACTGAGAGAGACTGAGAGAGGCTGAGAGAGACTGAGAGAGGCTGAGAGAGGCAGAGAGAGACTGAGAGAGGCTGAGAGAGGCTGAGAGAGACTGAGGGAGGCTGAGAGAGGCTGAGAGAGGCTGAGAGAGAATGAGAGAGGCTGAGAGAGACTGAGAGAGACTGAGAGAGGCTGAGAGAGGCAGAGAGAGGCTGAGAGAGGCTGAGAGAGGCTGAGAGAGGCTGAGAGAGACTGAGAGAGGCTGAGAGAGACTGAGAGAGACTGAGAGAGACTGAGAGAGGCTGAGAGAGACAGAGGCAGAGAGGCTGAGAGAGACTGAGAGAGGCTGAGAGAGACTGAGAGAGGCTGAGAGAGGCTGAGAGAGGCTGAGAGAGGCTGAGAGAGACTGAGGGAGGCTGAGAGAGGCTGAGAGAGGCTGAGAGAGACTGAGAGAGGCAGAGAGAGGCTGAGAGAGGCTGAGAGAGACTGAGAGAGGCTGAGAGAGGCAGAGAGAGGCTGAGAGAGGCTGAGAGAGGCTGAGAGAGACTGAGAGAGGCTGAGAGAGACTGAGAGAGGCTGAGAGGCAGAGAGAGGCTGAGAGAGACTGAGAGAGGCTGAGAGACTGAGAGAGGCTGAGAGAGGCTGAGAGAGACTGAGAGAGACTGAGAGAGACTGAGAGAGACTGAGAGAGACTGAGAGAGACTGAGTGAGGCTGAGAGAGGCAGACAGAGGCTGAGAGAGACTGAGAGAGGCTGAGAGAGACTGAGAGAGACTGAGAGAGGCTGAGAGAGACTGAGAGAGACTGAGAGAGGCTGAGAGAGGCTGAGAGAGGCTGAGAGAGGCTGAGAGAGACTGAGAGAGACTGAGAGAGACTGAGAGAGACTGAGAGAGACTGAGTGAGGCTGAGAGAGGCAGACAGAGGCTGAGAGAGACTGAGAGAGGCTGAGAGAGACTGAGAGAGACTGAGAGAGGCTGAGAGAGACTGAGAGAGACTGAGAGAGGCTGAGAGAGACTGAGAGAGGCAGAGAGAGGCAGAGAGACAGAGAGAGGCTGAGAGTCTGAGGTGATTGGCCGGTTGCAGTCGGCCGTATATCCCATGCCAAAATCCGAACGCCAAAGTGTCAGTGTTTCCAAATTACTGTTACCCGTTACTTGGTAAGGGTGGATTGTTTCTCATTCCGATTTTTTCAGGGAAAAAAAGAAATCAAGGTCTTAAAAGTTTTTGAAAATAGACATGGGTCATTGAAAGTGCTTGAATTCACATTCAAAAGCCTCTCTTTTTAATTGTCGTCTGTGAGCGGATAGTTCCTATTATATCAATTCTCATCTGGATCTGTCTCAAACTATGCCGTGTTGGGTCCTTGAATTTGAGGGAATTGAGTCTTGGAAGTCCTTGAAAGGTGCTTGAATGTGATGTTTCAGAAGGTGTGGGAGCCCTGAAAAAATCGGAATGAGAAACAATCCACCCTGAGATCCCTTTATGTATGTATGTATTGCAGGACCCTGGACTCCGTGTTAGAGCGGGATGTGAACGAGGTTATTGACTCCAACGACTCTGCTCTGCTGGAGGTGTGGAGCACCCCTCCAGAGGGCCTTGGTAGGTCTTCTGGGTCTGACAACAACAACAACAGCTGTTCTCCTTTTGCATTGCATAATAGTTTACCTTGGATTCCATTCACAGAGCTCCCACAGGTCCTTGAGATCCTTGAAAGTTTGTGAAATTGAGGGGGAAAAAAACAAGGTCTTAAAAGTTTTTGAAAATAGACATGGGTCATTGAAAGTGCTTGAATTCCCGTCTCTCTCTCTCTCTCTCTCTCTAAAAAAAAAATATATATATATTCCAAAATGTTTTACTTAGCTCGTCTCAACTAGTTCTGTCTCAAACTATGCCGTGTTGGGTCCTTGAATTTGAGGGAATTGAGTCTTGAAAGTCCTTGAAAGGTGCTTGAATGTGATGTTTCAGAAGGTGTGGGAACCCTGTATTCATGATCTGTTTCATTCATTTTAGATACCGCTGCTCCGAAGGAAATATCAACAGGTATGAACATGTGTACCCATCTTTTGTAAGCACAATTTTGGCAATTTATTTTAGATCGTTGTGGAGTAGAAAACATACAGCGTCCTGTGTCTTCTTATAGCTTTATACTCTGACAGTTTGGATTTGAAATCAAAGCGTTATTGTGAGACTACTCTATTACATATTCCAGGGTTCATGCCCTACAAAGAGACTAGGTGTTCATTGTTCAATGTTCTATGAATGTTGTCTGAATATGTGTAACCACTTGTAACTATGTACTTTTCACTCAAGCAACAATAAATGGTTTTCTTTCAAAGAAGCTACTACCTGTGTGACACATGTGTGATTGATTGTATCAGATAGGATATGATAATATGACTAGTACATGACTACATGATGATAGTACACATGATCAGACAGAGAGAGACAGAGAGAGAGACAGAGACAGAGAGACAGAGAGAGAGACAGAGACAGAGAGACAGAGACAGAGACAGAGAGAGAGACAGAGAGAGACAGAGAGAGACAGAGAGACAGAGACAGAGACAGCGATTCTACTACACTGATCAGAGATGTGGCTTGACTGAATGTGTTCAAGTAGGTGATTTTTTCTCCCGTTTTCCAGCTCTGTCACAGTGGCTCAGTGTGTTATGTCGCCCGTCTGTGAGAGACCAGGAGGATGGGGTTCAAATCCCGGCCTACTGTAATCCAGTGGTTTTTTTCTACGCCCTTACTGTAGAGATTCTCTCACCGCCTGAGGTGTTTGGGACGGGTCTGACAACAGGTTTTTACCTTTTAAATTGCATAATAGTTTCCCATTCATGATCTGTTTCATTCATTTTAGATACTGCAGCTCCAAAGGACATATCTACAGGTATGAATAATACCTATTTTTTGTGAGCCCAATTTTGGCAAATTATTTTAGATTGAGATAGATATGAGATTACGGTAGAGATTCTCAGCGTCTCAGTTGAATGTGTTCATTTCTTCAGAGTGGTTTCACAACCCTGTTTATACACAGTCCCCCTATATCAGGCAACCAGTAGTATTGGAACATTGTCAAGATGGGTACTTGGACATTATGTGATTTTCTTCCAATACTTTTGGAGCCCTGAAATAGGGGGAGTGAGTTTAAAGTACTTACAGAGGGCGCTGTATGTGTGGTGTTAGAGAGGCAGTCATGTATCACCTGTGTTTGTATCACCTGTGTTTATATCACCTGTGTTTGTATCACCTGTGTTTATATCACCTGTGTTTGTATCACCTGTGTTTGTGTGTGTAGAGAGAACATGTGACCACGCCCTGCAGCAGGTGAGTCTGGCGGACGTGAGGAGGTGGCCCGCCCCCCCCCGGGCGGAGGTGAGGAGGTGGTTAGGCTACTTCCCACCCCGGCGGTTCCATGTCCGGGCCCAGCTGCAGTCTTACCAGCCCCAGAGACTCTCCCAGTCCCTCAAACTCTACTGTGACAAGTGTGAGACTATGTAAGTCGCTAGGCTACAACACACACACCCACCCAGACACGAGGCTACAACACACACACCCACCCAGACACTAGGCTACAACACATTCATACTCCTGCACAACATTCACTGGGCAAACAAACTCCTGGGCTCCTGGATACTTCAACCTCAAACTTCAACACACCTCAACAACAAATGCACTATGCACTTTAATTTATTTTATTTAATAAACTAACTGTCTGACTTTGAGTTGAGAGAGAGAGAGAGAGAGAGAGAGAGAGAGAGAGAGAGAGAGAGAGAGAGAGAGAGAGAGAGAGAGAGAGAGAGAGAGAGAGAGAGAGAGAGAGAGAGAGAGAGAGAGAGAGAGAGAGAGAGAGAGAGAGAGAGAGAGAGAGAGAGAGAGAGAGAGAGAGAGAGAGAGAGAGAGAGAGAGAGAGAGAGAGAGAGAGAGAGAGAGAGAGAGAGAGAGAGAGAGAGAGAGAGAGAGAGAGAGAGAGAGAGAGAGAGAGAGAGAGAGAGAGAGCGAGCTGTTCAGCAACCTGACTGCCTGTGGGAAGAAACTGTTTCTGAGGCGGGTGGTGTGTGAGTTGATACTTCTGTAGCGTTTTGGGGATGGGAGGAGTGTGAATAGTGCATAGGCAGGGTGGCTGGTGTCTTTAATCCTGTCTCTGGTCTCTAACCTCCTGCTCTCAGACAAGCTGTGGCTGGTGTCTTTAATCCTGTCTCTCGTCTCTAACCTCCTGCTCTCAGGACAGGACATCCCTGATGACGCCACGGTGGCGAGGCTGTTCACAGAGGCCCAGAGAGGGGAGGCCGTATGCCGTACGCCCTGGACCCTCACAGGCAAGCTGGCCCTCACCCCCCAGCGCACCCTGACCCTGCACATGCCCAGGAGGCTGGTGGAGTACGAGGCCAAGGAGATCATCTTCCTGCAGGGTGAGAGAGGCACACTGTCCTGCCAGCTGCTTTACTGTACCAGCAGCATCCATATCACCTGGAGGCCTGTGGCTATATGAATGTAATCCATAGACAACGTACCGCAGTCGGTTCCTATCAACACACTGTTTTGTTGATCCTTCTCTAAGCATTTCGTGATGCTGAACCAAACCTACGCTGTGGGACTGCTGGTAGTTTTATTAAATCCCCAGTGAACAAAGAGTCCAAAAGACGTCCTCAGGGAAGCCGGAATGTGGGTTCAGATAACGTCTTTCTATGACGTCTTATGGACTAGAGAAGACGATTCTGTAGTCCATAAGACGCCCTAAAGACGTCATCTGGACGTCCTAGAAAGACGTCATCTGAACCCACATTCCGGCTTCCCTGAGGACGTCTTTTGGACTCTTTGTTTACTGGGTCTCCTTCCAGCTTGTGACATCAGAGTCTGACTTGTTGGTTGTGTTTGGTGCTGGGCCGTAGGTGCCTCCCTGGAGGAGGTGTGTGAGGTGGCCCTGGGGTACCCCAACATCGTCCCGGTGACGTCCTCACAGGGGAAGTTGACTCTGCTGGATCTCACGGCCCCCTTCCTGTTCCGGGGCTCAAATCGGTTCTACGGGTCAGTACCAGAACTCCTCACCTCTACTATACTGTGCCTTCATCACATTGTTTTCTCTCTGTTACAGTGTAGTAATGATTAAATCAGACACATAATATATATATAATATAACACACTGGGCGTGAGACAGGAAGAAAGAGCCACCCCTGGGCAACATAAACCCCTCTACCCTCAGGTGTATAAACCCCTCTACCCTCAGGTGTATAAACTCCTCTATCATCAGGCGTATAAACATCTCTATCATCAGGTGTATAAACACCTCTACCCTCAGGTGTATAAACACCTCTATCATCAGGTGTATAAACACCTCTACCCTCAGGTGTATAAACACCTCTATCATCAGGTGTATAAACATCTCTATCATCAGGTGTATAAACACCTCTATCATCAGGTGTATAAACCCCTCTACCCTCAGGTGTATAAACATCTCTATCATCAGGTGTATAAACATCTCTATCATCAGGTGTATAAACACCTCTATCATCAGGTGTATAAACATCTCTATCATCAGGTGTATAAACCCCTCTACCCTCAGGTGTATAAACACCTCTATCATCAGGTGTATAAACATCTCTATCATCAGGTGTATAAACACCTCTATCATCAGGTGTATAAACACCTCTATCATCAGGTGTATAAACATCTCTATCATCAGGTGTATAAACACCTCTACCATCAGGTGTATAAACACCTCTATCATCAGGTGTATAAACACCTCCACATAAACTCAATAACTAAATCAGCCTACTATCACCTGAAAAACATAACAAGAATGAGAGGTTTCATGTCCAAGCAAGACCTTGAAAAACTCATCCATGCATTTGTTTCGAGTAGACTTGATTATTGTAATGGTCTACTAACAGGCCTATCTAAACGAGCTGTTCGTAAATTGCAGCTCATCCAAAACGCCGCTGCTAGGGTCC